>NW_010536287.1:6741-7904 GCF_000687285.1 Phaethon lepturus | reverse complement strand
CGGCCATCCAGCCAGTTCTTTACTCAGCGAATAATGCTGTTACCCGTTAGAGGTAACGCGTCGTTGAAACCCTCCCAGCATCGTCTGGAGTCACAATCAGTGACTCCAGCAAGGCTGACTCCAGGGACACCTGGATCAACAGGAAGCAGCAAGAACGCTGCAGAAATACCGTTGCTTTGCAAAGTTTTACAGTGATTAGTACTGGGTGGTGTGGGTGTCACTGATTAGTCCAATCGTGTTGTATCTGAATGACTGAACGGTGCAAGAACCCCAGGTAAAACCACATTCGGGTGCTATAATTTGGCAGGGACGCCTCGTGTGCAGGAATAAGCATTCACTCTAGTAATGGTATATCGTGTGCCTTAGCCTCGCCTTGGTTGGCACAGGTCAATTGTGAATTTTGGTGATAAGCCCTGGGAACAGGTCCCAGGTGACTCTGCTGTTAGCAGGAACACTGGCTCGCCAAGGGGCCGCTGGAGAGCTGCCCCCGGGCTGTGTGTAGGGTGGCTGAACCAGTCAGGCCATGCTCCCCGCTGTGTCTGGGTGCCCGGCGCTGGTCCCCTCGCACTGCCTCAGCCCTCGGCCCCAGGTGCAGTGTCCCACCCGGGCAGGCTGTGTGCTTGTTTCCCGTGCCAGCTCACATCCCCAAGCAGCTGGAAGAGGCACTGCTGCAGGCAGGCAGGCGTCCTCCTGCCGGGAGCTGACCTCTTTGCTGCCTGGCAAACAGCTCCCTGAGCTGCTCTTTCGGCTCCCATTTTCCCTTCCTGGCAGCCCCATGCACCCCCACAGAGCACTGTGGCTGCCCGCTCGGCTCTGGCTGCAGTTTGGTTCCTCAGAGACAGTACCAGTGTTAGCCAGCAACCAGCTCACCTAACACAAACTCTATTTAATATTCAGAAGAAAGACATGAACAAAGGCCCCTAGACTCTCACGGCTCATGCTTTTTTAGGCAGGCGCTCCTTTCCATAGGGAGATCTTCACAGGCCAGATGTGTTTTAGGCTTTTGGGGCAGCCTGCCAGATTGGGGATGGGGATTCACAGGTCAAGGCTGAGATTTTATGCTCTTAGAGGAGAGGGGAAGGACCCTCTTGTGCTACGGAAGCTTACTGCACAGTACAACAGCTTCCACGTGAGGACAACCCTGCATGCAGCCCGACTGTCCT
>NW_010536287.1:6379-6601 GCF_000687285.1 Phaethon lepturus | reverse complement strand
CGGCTGGTGGCGGGGGTGGGCAGGATGATGGGGGGGGAGTAGGGTCCTCGCTCTGGCCAGCACAGGTCCACAATGGGGTAGAGCTGGCCTTGGAACTCTGCCTGGAAGGTGTAGATGGGGCTGAGCTCATCAGGGTTGTCAGCATTGTAGAAGGTCAGCTCTCCCTTCTCGTAGTGCAGGTAGATGCCGATGCGCTGGGGCCGGGTGGTCAGTGGCAGGGGG
>NW_010536287.1:1723-6344 GCF_000687285.1 Phaethon lepturus | reverse complement strand
GCCCGCGGGGTGCTGAAGGCCTCGTAGACCTTCCCTTCCTTCACGCCGATGAGCCACACACCGTTCTCGGGAGACTTGCTGAGCTTCCCTTTGCGGCTGACTGTGCCCTTGATGATGCCCACGCGCCAGTGGTTCCTGGTGCCCACAATCACTTCCCAGTAGTGCTGGCCGCAGGAGAAGCCCTTGCAGGTGAGGATGCAGTTGCTGGAGTCAAAACGCTTGGGGTTGCTGTCCCGGCGCTGGTAGAGCCCGCACTGCACCACTGTGTCACCCTTGAAGAGCTCCAGGAGGGGATGTGCTGTCACCGGGTCGAGCTTCAGCGTCTCTGGAGCTAGAAAGAAAGCATGCAGGCTCCAGGCACACTAGCAGGCAGGGGTCCAGCCCCAGGCGACCCCGGGGACTGGCACAGCCAGACAAGCTGGCACTGCTGAGCTTTAAGCAGCTGGGGCCTTATGCCAGAGCAGGCTGCTACCGGCACAAGACACAGCAGAGAGCAAGATAGAGGCCAGGACAGCACAATGCTGGCTGGCCAGCCTGTCCCACGCGCTACTGAGCCAGGGCACCCGGCGTGCTGCCAGCAGAGCAGGTTGGTACCTGGCAGGACACGGCGATGCAGGCGCTTCCACACAGTCATCTTGATGTCATCTTGGTGGAAGCACGGCTTGAAGGACACAGGGCTAAAGATGCCATCACTGGGGTGGAGGCTGGGGAGCTCTGACCCGGAAAGACACAGGCAGCCGTGACACAGGTGACGGGGAAGGTCTGTGACCTGTTCTCACCTGGTGTGTCGCCAGCTGCTCTTGCCCTCTTCTGGGGCTGAATGCATGGCTCTGGCTGTGGCCATCCATCACAACAGCAGTGTCCATGTCAGGCTGCCCCAGCAATGGTGCAGTCCTGGTGTGGAGGCACTGCTGTTTGTTGCTGGGTTCTAGCACTCACCGGAACTGGGAGGAGCCATATTTCTGGAAAACAGAAGAGAAACAGAGAGTTGCTGGTGGGAGACTGACAGAACAGCAGCTCCTCTGCATGGTCACAGCTCCGCACATGCATGCCCTGAGCTGGAGAGGCCAGGGCTCTCCTCCTCTGGGAGAGCTATGGGCATTGCCTCTCATGGAGGGCAGGTTTGTGCCATCAGGGGAAGTCCTGGCTGGACAAAGGGCACCTACATCTCACTTCTCGAGGTGTCCCAGCTATGCTTGGTGAGGGTACCCACTGCCCAGGGCAGGGCTCAGTGCTATGAGCAGTGGGCTGAGGGCTGGAGAGCCTGGCTGACCGTCACTGCCTTCGCTAGCAAGTGCACTCACCCGGATGAAATCAAGCTGACTTTCATTGCTGAGTGCCTCTAGAGAGCTCTGCATCTCCTTAAGCCTCTGCAGGGCATCTGATGTCTGCTTGACCTGGGACTCAATGGAGGTGATGAGCTGGGTGGCCTTCCCCTCGATGCTCTCCAGGAAGGTGGCCTTCTCCTCATCAATGTACCTATGCAGCTCCTGGAACTCCTTCCGTATCACCCACTTGAAGACATCTGCCTCGTTCTGCAGGGAGACAGCAAGCAGCTGTGCAGGGCTGCCTTGCTACATCCCCTTCACCCGCTTTTTAGTTTCAGAGATGCCACCAGCAATGTCAACATGTCCCACCAAGCCTCTCTCCACTGGCTTTCCAAATAAAAAGCAGCTCTGGACAGCAGGCTTGATGTTGTTTCATCCTGCTGGCCTCAGCAGCTCACCACCACAGCACGCCTGCTTTACACCTCTCCTCCCCCAGATTTTGATCTCCTGATGTCCCAACCAGCTTCATCAGAGCCTTGAAAGAGCTCTTGGATCCCTCTGGTTCCAGGGAACAACCTGTGTCCTGGGCTAAGGGGGAGAAATTTGCAGCTCCATTCGTATTTGTGTTGAGCCCTTCTGAGGAGCCTCACTGGGAAGCTTTAGCCTCAGACAGGATGCCAGGAGGTCCCTTGAAGAGATCTGTGTGGGAAATGGACATGCCGCTAAACCAGGCATAAACCAATGTGAAACCAGCAGTGTTGCTCTGACTGTGAAGCCGGATCCGAGTGGGGTTCTTTTCACCTGTTATCTCCCCACCTCCAAGGACATTCGGTCAAACCAGCTCTGACTGCTGCTCCTGCCAGGACGCTTGGTGAGAATTACATCACCCCTTCTGAAAACAGGGCTGTGCCACCAGAGTGCTACTCACCCTTCCCGACAGCAGGTCTGTGTTTAACCCCTGAGGTTCGTGCAGAACACGAACCTCAGGGAACAGTGTGGAAGATAAGCCCTGTCTGCTATCCCAGGGAAGGGGGAAAAGAAGAAGAGGAGTAGAGGAGGCAAGGTGGGGAGACCCAGGAGCAGAGGTTGCTCCAGGGCCTGTGTGGGGTGCACAGGACTCTGGGATGCAGGCGCCCTTGGCACATGGCACTCACTGCGATGCGGCTTTTGTTGTTGATGAGCTTGCTGAAGTGTTCATCCAGGTTCCTCTTGTACTGGTGGATGTCGGTCAGCAGCACAGACAGCTCCTCCTGAAAAGACACCAGCTCTCTATAGGAGGGACCTATATGGCAGCCTCCTTGATCACAGGCTGTGCTGGGTAGCCCCCCCAAGGAGCACAGAGCCCTCAGAAGCCATGTTCTTCTAAGCTTTCTGGGGCCCTGCATATCCTGTTGATCTTTACTCTCTTGATCTAGAGAATTTGGGGTTGCCAGAGGCAGGAGAGTGCTCACAGCACGTCCCCGATCTGGACACTGTTGACCAAGGACTCTTGCCAGGAGCACCATGTCTCCACTCACATTCCCAGCCCTCTGTATCTCACACCCCAGGGAGGCACTGCACCGTGCGAGTGGGTGGCAAGCGGTGGCGAGCAAGCCACAAGCCAGCACCAGGCCGGTGGCACCCTCCCAGCACCAGTGCTGGGAGCCTGGCTGGGGCAGGAGCGTTTCTGGTGCCTCCTGCTCTTATCTCCCCAGTGCCAGGAGCGGAGGGGACGAGTGGCCCTGTGCTTTTCCATTCCTGGGGCTTTCATGTGATGCTGGGCAGGGGATGCCAGCTGTTTACTCTGCCGGGGTAGGGCTCCTGTTTCCCCACCTCCCTCCTCTCCTGTGGCACCTCGTCTCAGCCCTTATCTCCAGACTCTTTTGGCGGTATTTGGAAATAGGTCTTGAAAGGCCCCACCGACGCTCCCCGACCCCCGGCTCTCCCCACTGTGGTTCAGCCACCAAAACCATGAGCCTTCTCAGCCAGGTACGTGCTCAGTCTGAGAAACAGCTGCCCCCCAGCCCAGGAACCCTGCCTCACGTCTGGCTGTGCCGTGGGACCATGCTCCCCACACGGGCATCATTTCCAGCCTGTCCCTTGAAGGAGAGGGGACATTTGGCCAGCAAGTGCTGCAAGTGCCCTAACCCCCACACCAGGAGCCCCATCCAACTCTGCCTGCCAACCTTCATCCGGCAGTACGCAGTAGAGATGGGGGTGATCTTGTGCTGGTGATGGTTGCCGATGGTGCCGCACAGCCCGCAGATCACCTCTTGGTCGGCCTCGCAGAAGAGGCTGAGGGGGTTGTGGTGTGTTGGGCAGGATTCCGGCGCGGGCTCTGCCTCGCCGCGGCTCTGCAGCGCCTCAATGACACGGGCCAGCGTGACATTGGGTGGCGAGGCACTGCAGTCCACGGTCTGGCGGCACACAGGGCACAGGAACTGCCCGTCCAGCTCTCTGGAGAGTGACACCACGCAGGACTTGCAGTATGAATGCCCACACTGCAGCATCAGGGGCTCCTTGAAGACCTCCAGGCAGATGGGACAGAGGAGCTGGTCCTCCAGCTCATCAATGCTCATCCTCCGAGCCATCCTTCCACCTTTCTGCACAGGTCTGGCCAGGGAAACACGGGTGGGAGATCAGTCCTGTTCCAAGAGCAAGATAAGCAGAGATGAATGAAGATGGAGCTCAGCACCTGGGGAAGGCAAAACCAGGAGACACCTCCACCCCCCCGGCAACAGTGCAGAGTTGCAAACTCATCATTAGGCTCCACACAAAGTCTGAGATGCTTGTTTTAACCCACGGTGGATTTGGGTTCTGGAGATGTGAGACCACACCTGGCCACGCCTGCTGGATCTGCCTAAGATGTCAGAAGTCACCACCAAGTTGTTCCCACCTGGGGCCTTTGCTTGGCAGCTGTGTCAGATGGCAGCCCCCCTCCGAGCAGACCTGCCTGTGTGTCAGGGCTGGGGACAGAGCTGAGAGGGATTTTTTGCTGAAAAATTCCAGTATTGACCCTGGCCTGTATGAATTCCTACAGATCTCTTTGGGCTGATTGTCTCAGTCATGGACATCGTCAGGGGGATTTGCATTAGCTTGTGATGCATCTAAGCAAAAGCAGGAGGAAATCATAAAGAGCACATTTATCTAGGGAACAGGGAAAACCACCACGCGGCAAACACCTGTGAGGCTGGGTTTGACCACTATGAGGGTTGGGAAGCTGAGGCACAGCGTGCAGGGCTGCAACTGCAGCTCACCCCCTTGAAACACACTGCGGTCGCTGGTCCCTGCAGCGCTCCACACCCCGGGCCAGCATCTCCAAGAGACACGAGCCCAAATGCCAGCCTCTCCCGCCCGCCCTCGGGCCGCCCCAG
>NW_010536287.1:705-1701 GCF_000687285.1 Phaethon lepturus | reverse complement strand
CCCTGTTGACCTACAAGGTTCATGAAGCATTGCCTCCCCTGCTGTTCCCAGCACTGTGGGATATAACTGCCAAGATCCTGGGCAAGTCAAAGACATGACCTGAAGTAAAAAAAAAATAAACTTTAAGTCAGAGACTCAGTAATTTCCATGGGGAAATTTCCAAGGGGAGCCTGTGACCTGAGCTTGATTTTTATCATACATTGCTACAGGAGCTTGGTGAATTAAGGAAAGGTTGAACATGAGGCCATGACCCATCAGACACCATAGGAGCCCGTACAGGGGAACCAGCTTCAGCTGCTCCCTCTGTGCACACAGGAACACCTCTTGGAGACCCGAATAGCAGCCTCCCACACCCTCACCACACCACTCACGTGCCCTGTGCCGCTTCTTCCCAGCCCCAGCTCAGGCTCCGCTCGGGCTCCAATCGTCCCAGGACGCTGAGCCCAACGGATGTCACTTGGCTTCTCCTGATCAAGCTGAAGATTTTGACCCCGTTGGAGGGGCAGACGAGGCAGGCGGCAGGACCAGCAGCTCCTTGGTGGGATGAGGAGTCGAGCCGCTCCCCTTCTGCAGCCTCAGCCGTGCCGGGGATGTCCCTGCTCTCCAGGGAGAGGCCAGGCAGCCTCTTGTCCCCCTCTCCTGCCCTGAGGACGGCGACACACCCCCGCGAAGGGCTGCTCACCGCCCCGCCGTGCAGGCACGGGCACACACATCATATGACTGTGGGCAGGAGCCTTGATTGATAAGAGTCGGCCGTGTTTGCCTCCCCAAGCAGCCAGTCTCCCCGAGTCCCACTGAGGTTTCACTCGTCTGCACTGCTTGGGTCAGCAGAAATGTTTTCACCACTTTATCAGCTAAAGCTCTTTTTTGGTTGAAACTGTGTCTTTTTGGTTTTGGTGAAAATTTTTCCTTCTTTTGGAAAAGACCAGAAGGAAACCCAAAGTTTGCCGGCTCCTCCAGTGCAGGGCAAGGCATGCATATGTTTTTGTCTGACTG
>NW_010536287.1:0-504 GCF_000687285.1 Phaethon lepturus | reverse complement strand
GGGGCAACCCTCCGGAGGCCGTGTGGTGGGGGAAGCGGAGACAGAAGTTAAAGGATTAGCCCAGGGCTTGCACCTCAGCCTCACGCTGAAGGCGTTGGGACTTTGGGCCGCAGTAAACCAGGAGGGTGCAAGCACCCGTTCCCCTCGGGGTGGGTGAGGACAGGCCGTGGGGACGTCCCTCCCTTGGAGGGGCCCGTCCGGCAACCACGGGAGCACCCGAGGAGGAGGAGGAGGAGGAGGAGGCAGGGCAGGCCACCCCGCCGTGCCCGACAGGCGAGGGCGGCGCGGACTACATCCCCCAGGGCGCACTGCGTAGCCCCGTGACGTTCCCCTCGCCCATTGGTCGATAGCGGCGCAGGGGCGTGTCCTCCTCGAGGCGCGCCGGAGCGTGGCTCTTAAACAGCGTGCTGGGACGAGGCTGCTCCTCGGAGCCTGATTGGCTGAGGGCGCCGTGCGTGGCGGGTGGTGATGGGTGAAGGGGCGAGGGGCGAGGCAGGGCAGGCG
>NW_010536286.1:0-3220 GCF_000687285.1 Phaethon lepturus | reverse complement strand
CTGGCTGGGGCTAAACCACGACACCATTGCATGTAATTTGATTATGAGCCAACCACTGTATTCCATAAATGTGACAGCCTAAGTGAGCCTTCTTTGAGCTCTGCCTGCTAAGCAGATGGCTGCATGATGATCTCCCCTTGAGCTGGGATGCCTCTCAAGGTTGCTCCTGGAGGCTGAGACATCTCTCACCAACTGCAGATCTTTGGTAAGTGACCGATGTCACACATAACCTTGTATTATAGTGCACTAAGACTTTGTATTGGTAACTTTGATTTTGCATTGGTAACTTTGAATCATTATTATATCCTTTGCAGTAATAGAGTGAACATTGCCATCGAACTTTGTTAAGCCTCACTTTGACAACATTATATTTCAATAAAACCACTGATACCATTGGCGGTGGTTCTTTAAGCAGTCTAAATCACCCACCCGTAACATATCCTCAACTTACTGAAGAGTTGATAACTTTACAAAGTCACGTAACAGGGCTCCAGTTCATACAGGAACACTATGGGCCTTTGGGAGGGACAAAATGTACAAATTTCAGCCTCACGTTCCTATTAAGGATTTTGTGCTTTTTGCCATTCCCCTACTTCCTTCATACCTATACCTCCTCCCTTTTAATTCCTTTGAAACAGAACTTGTACCTGTAAAAACTGTAAATATAGGTATAGTGCATGTGTAAATACTGCCAATAATATGCACAGTATAATGTGATTCCCCTGCAGGGGATACAGCTGCACTCCCAGGGATGCTCAGGACTGTCCCTGATCCTGACAGAGACTGTGAAGCAACTGGAAGCCTCCAGACATGCCAGAGGAATACTGATGGGGTGACCCCAGTGGGACCCAGCAGGAGAGCCTGTCTGCTCCATGCTGCCATTCTTGGCACTGCAGGCCAACTTTTTCCGCAGTCCTGAGGGCATGGAGCTGTGGCAACCTTGCTTCTCTTGGGCTGTTGGATCTGGCATGATATATTTTCCTCTGCCATATGGGACTCTGTGACTGTTCATTCCGTTCCTGCTCAGGTTTTGGCCTAACACACAGCTCATGGTAAGGTCTGATGTATGTTGGGAGCAATGCCATTAGGTCAAAGCAAGAGAAACATGTATGCAGAACACAATGGACAGGAAGGGATTAAGGGCCATTCTGCTACCATTATCACCTGCAACTTGCTGTCTCCTGCAGCCATTGTCTCCTGCAGCCATCATCTCCTGCATTTTTGCATAGTAACTGTTTGGCATTTTCTTCAGAATCCACTAACTTATAAAAATGGTATAAACCAAACTTCCAAGCTGGAAGGTATAAAACATCAGCTTACCCAAAAAGCTTTTGAAGCGGATCCAACAGCAGCAGAACTGCTGAGGCTTTCATGCTTCCTGATGTGATACAGGAGATACTTGCACTGTGAAGGAAGAGGATGAATGAGTACTCTCACCATCAACTAGGTAACTATTTTGCTCATAGGCACGCGAGTTACAAGTTATGTATTAGAGACTTTATGAGTTAGAAACCTTGTGAAATAATGCTGCAGTTTAACCCGGCAGGAAGCTAAACACCACACAACCGTTTGCTCACTCTCCTCCCCCTCCCCAGTGGGATGGGGGAGAGAATCGGGGAAAAAAAGTAAAATTCGTGGGTTAAGATAATGACAGTTTAATAGGACAGAAAAGGAAGGAAAAAAGAATAATGATAAAAGGATGTACAAAACAAGAGATGCACAATGCAACTGCTCACCACCCACTGACCAGCCAGTTCCCGAGCAGCGGCCCTCCCTGGCCAATGCCCCCAGTTTATATACTGAGCATGTCGTTGTATGGTATGGAATATCCCTTTGGCCAGCCTGGGTCAGCTATCCTGACTGTGTCCCCTCCCAGCTTCCCATGCACCCCACACCTTCTTGCTGGCAGGCCAGCATGAGAAGCTGAACAGTCCTTGACTGCTTACCAACAACTGAAAACATCAGCACATTATCAACATTATTTTCATCCCAAATCCAAAACACGGCACTATACCAGCTATCAGGAAGAAAATTAACTCTATCCCAGCTGAAACCAGAACAATTAATGAAGTGATGAATTAGTGAATTCACATGTTAAACTAGTCTGTACAAAGGGTATTGAGCCCTTGTTTGATGTGTTTGTTTTCTCTCCTAATGAGCTAATAAAATAAAGTTTAATTTACAAAGTACATTGTCCTGTAAATCTGAGAGATCCAGACTGACAGATCCATAGAGATGCTGCCAAGAGCTATGGCCCCTCTCTAACTCCTGATGCAGAGACCCTCACTTGTTCCAGTTGCTGGCACCACAGGCCCTGGGGGTGCCTACACCTCTGGTTTGACTCCAGTTGCTGGCACCAAATCCACTCACATGGGTCTTGCCAGTGGCTGACACTTAGTCCTTGCAGAATGCACGCACGTGCACACACACACACACAGAGGGTACAAAGTGAGATTACACAGAAAGATAGTTAAGAAAGAATTTAAAGAGATGTGGTGGGTTAACCTTGGCTGGCTGTCAGGTACCCACCAAGCTGCTCTATCACTCCCCTCCTCACCGGGACAGGGGGAGAAAATAAGACGAAAAAACTCATGGGTCAAGATAAAGACGGTTTAATAAAGAAAAGGAAATACCTCACATGAAGCAAAGGAAACAAAAATAATATTATTTGCTACTTCCTATCAGCAGGCGATATCCAACCACTTCCTGGGAAGTAGGGCCTCGGTATGCGTAGTAGTTATTTTGGAAGGCAAACGCCTTAATAACGAATGTCCCTCTCATCCTTTTTCTCCTTTCTCTTAGCTTTTATTGCCGATCATGATGTCATATGGTATAGAATATCTCTTGGGTCAGCTGTTCTGGCTATGTCCCTCCCCAACCTCTTGCTCACCCCCAGCCTATTGGCCTTTGAGGGGGCAGAGAGTTGGAGAGGCAACCTTGATGTTGTGGGAGCACTACTTAGCAGTAGCCAAAACATTGGTGTGTTATCAACCTTTCTAGCTACCAATACAAAGCACAGCGCTCTATACATATATATATATCTTCTAACCATCCCATTGTATTTAATTCTTATTACTGAATCCCTTCTTACTAACACTTACAATTTATACCACATACTTAACCCACCTTTATACCCAACATATGGGTTTATACATTCTCATTAACTACTATATCCCCTGTACTTTAACAGATAGATATTATTTTCCCATTCCATGGGCTT
>NW_010536285.1:2126-3346 GCF_000687285.1 Phaethon lepturus | reverse complement strand
CCCAGCCCCACCTCACGGCTCAGCTCATGCTCCTGAAGGGTCAGGATGTGGCCAAGGGCGCTGAGCCGGGCCTGGAGCAGCACCTGGGCCTGGCACTGGGGGGAACGGGGACAGCGTGGGGACACTGCAGGCACAGGGGGACACCCTGGGGGTAGGGGGACACTCTGGGGACACTGTGAGGACAGGGGGTATGGGGACATCCTGGGGACAGGGGACATGGAGAGGGAGGGAGACACGATGGAGACACCAAAGGGACATGGGGACCGCTGGATATTGGGACATCGTGGGGACACCAGAGGGACAGGGGACATGGGGGCATCCTGGGGACACTGTGGGGACATGGCCACTGTGTCACCCCTACCACGGGGCCACCCTGGGGACAGGGGGACACCAGAGGGACAGGCAACTTCCTGGGGACACTGTGAGGGCAGGGGACGGGCCCACCATGTCCCCCCGCCATGGGGACGTGGCCCCCAGGGGACCCAGCGGCTTGGGCTCACCTCTTCCAGTGGCTGCCCCCCATCAGGCTCCGCCCCCTGGGATTGGCCCCGCCTCCTCTCTGCCTCAAGCTCTGCCTCCAGGGCCTGGCCCCGCCTCCTCTCCACCTCAAGCTCTGCCTCCAGGGTCTGACCACGCCTCTTCTCAGCCTCGAGCTCCACCTCCAGGGTGTGGCCCTGCCTCCTCTCAGCCTCAAGCTCCACCTCCAAGGCTTGGCCACGCCTCTTTTCAACCTCAAGCTCCACCTCCAAGGCTTGGCCACGCCTCTTTGCAGCCTCAAGCTCCACCTCCAGAGCTTGGCTCCGCCTCTTCTCAGCATCAAGCTCCGCCTCCACGGTCCTGTCAAAGGATACCTAGGTGTCTGGCTCTGGGGGTTACTGGGAGGATTACTGGGAGCACTGGGGGTTACTGGGAGCACTGGAAGGGTTAGCGGGGGATTACTGGCAACACTGGGTGGTTGCTGGGAGCACTGGAGAGGGAAACTGGGTGATTACGGAAAGAACAGGGGGATTACTGGGAGGGCTACCAGGAGCACTGGGGGGGTTACTGGGATCACTCTGGGAGTTATTAGGAGGTTACTGGTAGCACTGGGAACTTAAGAGCGCAGTAAGAGTAATTAAGGAGTGCCTGGGGGAGAACTGGGCGCAGCAGGGGGTTACTGGGAGGGCTACTGGGTGCACTGGGCGGATTACAAGGAGCACTGGGGGGGGTGGTAACTGGGA
>NW_010536285.1:991-2086 GCF_000687285.1 Phaethon lepturus | reverse complement strand
GGGCGGAGCATGAAGTGCGATGGGGGGACGAGGCCCTGCAGACCTGGGTGACTCTCAGCCATTGGTGGCACCTTGGGGTGGGACAATTCCCAGTAAGTCCCAGTAACGCCCACCACAGCCCCAGTAACTCCCAGTGTCCCCCTATCCCCAGGCCCAGTACCTCCCAGTAATCATGAGTGAGGGCCTGCTCCCCCCTACACACAGTCCCAGTAACCTCCCCAAGCCTCAATGACTCCTAGTTCAAGCCTGGTCCCAGTAACCCCCAGTCACTCCCAGTTCCCCCTGCCATGGCCCCAGTGACTCCCAGTACCGTCCCCAAACTCCCAGTAACCCCCAGTGGCACCCAATTTACTCCTTCCCCAGCACCAGTGACTCCCAGTACTTCCCGTCACAGCTCCCAGAGAGTCACAGTTACCCTTTTCATGCTCCCAGTAGACCCCGGTGACTCCCAGTTCACCCCTCATTTTCCCAGTGGCTCCCAGTAACCACCCCCTCATACTCCCAGTGACTCCCAGTCCTCCCCACACTCCCAGAGCTCCTCATTTGCCCCTCCAAGGTCCCAGTAACCCCAGTGACTCCCAGTAACCATCCCCTCAATTTCCCAGTGACTCCCAGTCCCCCCAGTGGCTCCCCATTCCCCCACACAGACTCCCAGTACCTCCAGTTACTCCCAGTAACCACCCCCTCAGATTCCCAGCGACTCCCAGTTTCCCTCACACACTCCCAGTGGCCCCCGGTATCTCCCAGTGGCTTCCCAATGACCCCCTCAAGGTCCCAGGGGGTCCCAGTACCCCCAGTGACTCCCAGTAACCCTCCCCTCATATTCCCAGTGACTCCCAGTTCCCCCCACACACACTTCCAGTGGCTCCCCGCTTCCCCCTCCCCATGGCCCCAGGGGCTCTCAGGGACTCCCAGTTCCTCCCCCCAGCCCCAGTACTTCCCAGTAACCCCCAGTTTAACCCACGCTGATGCTCCCAGTACCGCCCAGTAGCCCTCGACCCCCCTCACAGCCGCGCGGTGCACGCCGGGAACGCGCCGCCGCCACCGCTCTCCCGCTCCCCTCCGACCAGCCACTACGCGCGCGGAGCCGGGCGT
>NW_010536285.1:0-835 GCF_000687285.1 Phaethon lepturus | reverse complement strand
GCGGAGAGCGCAAGCAGCTCGTCCCGCCCCCCCGCGAGGGCTCCGCCAATCAGAGCTCGAGGGGCGGGGCCTGGGGGTAAAATGAGGCCTGGGGGCTAAATCTGAGGCCTAAGTGGGGTAAAGCTGAGGTTGGGGGTGTAAATGAGGGCCCTGGGGGTGTAAATCAGGGCGTGAGGGGGTAAATGTGGGCCCCAGGGGGCAAATATGAGCCTTGAGGGGGTAAATCCGGGCTCTGAGGCATAAATCTCGGCCCTGAGGGGGCAAATAATGAGCCCTGGGCGGGTATATCTGGGCCCTGAGGGGTAAATGGGAGCTCTGAGGGGGTAAATCTGGGCTCTGGGGCGTAAATCTGGAGCCTGGGAGTAAATCAGGGCCCTGAGGAGGCAAATATGAGCCTTGAGGAGGTAAATCTGGGGGATGACTCTGGGCTCTGGGGCCTGAATCTGGCGTCCTGAGGGTAAATAGGAGCCCTAAGGGGGTAAATCTGGGGCTCTGAGGGGGTAAACATGAGCCTTGAGGGGGTAAATTTGGGGCCCAGGGGATGAATCTGGGCTTTGGGGCCTAAATCTGACCCCTGAGAGGGTAAATCTGGGCCCTGAGGGGGTAAATCTGGGGTCCTGAGGGGGTAAACCTGGGCCCTGAGGGGGTAAATCTGGGGCCTAGGTGGTAAATGGGGGTTCGAGGGGTGGCAAGATCCGGATGCCTGGGTCCCTCCCATCCCACTGGGTGCTGGGTGCCACGGGGCTGTGGGAGGAGCAGTGACGTAGGTGCCAGCAGCTGTGGGGACCATCCCTGAGGGGCGCAGGGAGGTAGGTGCTGGCTGGGGACACCCATA
>NW_010536284.1:0-8801 GCF_000687285.1 Phaethon lepturus | reverse complement strand
GAGAGGAGGCCAGGAAGAAGAAGAGGGAGAAGCAGCAAAAGAAGGATGGCGGGGACGGGGAGCAGGACCAGCTGGAGGAGGCGAGCAAGCTGCTGCTGAAGGTCCTGCACGTCTCCGAAAACCCGGCGCCCTTGGCGGTCAAAGCCAGCCCGGGCGTCAAAGATGTTCGACCCTTCATTGTGTGCTGCGTGCTGAAGGGAGTGAACTTAAAGCCGGGAAATGCCCTGAAGAGGTTCCTGTCTGTGCAGGTAACTGCTGCCGTCTTGCATTAGGTGTTTGCAAGGGGAACGTTGCTAGCAGAGGTGGAAGCAGACTGTTCCAGCCTCCTTCCTGCAGATAAATTTCTGCAATGCAGGGTGAGCTCTTCACCTAGCTGGTGGTGAGGGTGCGGCAGGGAGGCAGTGTAGAGTGGGCTCTGCCAGCCGCGGGCCGCCGGGTCAGTCCATAATAAGTAAAACTGGTTTTCCTGAGGAACCCAATAGGAGCTCGGATATTGCCATGAGAGGGCGACGAACGCACGCGTGTTTGCGTTGCATCCATAGCAGCAGCTCGTTGGTGCTGTGGAGCCTGTTGAGAACTAATAATAAACCCGCGTCCGCGTTAGAAGTACCCTACTTTGGCTCCAGGTTTCCTAATCTGTGCTAAAACCATCTTGCGCGCCTAGCCTTCCAACCGAGGTATCGTAACCGCAGGCTTTCGCCTGGCATGCTGCTCGCTGGTCTGTGAGGTGGCAGGTGTTAGCTTCTTTCAGAAGCTTCTATCATCTTTGTGATTGTTTTCTGACTTAAAACTGTTTGTCTCTCACTTGAGAAACGCATCATGTGCTATGCTTCGCTGTCTTTACGTTTGGGTTGTAAGTCAGATAGTTATTCCATGGGTGAAGAGAAGGGCTCCGTTTTATGCAAAAGGGTTACTCAACTAACTGATCATGCTACAAACATTAAATACGGAAGAATTTGAACCCTAGGAGTAATAAATCATGCTGATGGTTTTGGTATAGTCTGATGGCATTCTTTATGTTTTAGACTAAACTGCATGAAGACATTTGTGAAAAGCGGACAGCAGCCACAATTGCCACCCACGACTTGCAGCTGATCAAAGGTCCTCTGGTATACGACGTTCAGCCTCCTGATGAGCTGAAGGTAGGGCTAGTGGCATCGGTGGGCCTTTCCGCTTTTTTCCCTTCTGTTTTCTGGAACTGCATAGGACGGAAAGAAATTTTTCTTAGCCTGTGAAAAACTGCTCCTAGAAAAACTAACCCCAGGAACTTTAATTTAGAAGCTGTACTAACATTCTTGCTGTCCTGCTGTAACAAAACCTGCTTCAACAAGCCTCGCAGAGCTACCTAGTGTTACTCCATGACCAGTTAAGAGTGCATCTGTACTGGGACTTAAATCAGGGAAAGAAGATATAAGGTTGTTTTTTTTCCCCTCTACAAACATTCTGATATTGCTTAATGCATGTCTCTGCTTAGCTGGGCTGAGATGTCAGTGTTTCGGTGTTGATCCTTTCTGCTGTGTTGTGGTGTTACCACCTTAATGTTCCCTGGAGGTCCATATATGTTAGAATGTGCCTGGAGTGTCATACAGCAAAGCGGATGCTCATTTGTATGAGAGCATCCAGATTGGCAGTGGCCTTCAAGGTAGCCTAGTTAAAATCCCTGCCGGTTCTGTAGGTTTACTCAATCTTGGGTTGTTTGTGTTGCTGCCTTCAAATAAGAGAATGAAAAAAAAAAAAAAAAAGGCAAAAAAAAAAGCTTGCAGTACATCTGTATGAGAAGCTCTTAGACTGTACTTCAATCCAGAATATAAAATTGTATTTCAAATTCATCATCCTTACTTACGTAGGCCAATTTCAGCATGCCCGTTAATATCCCACCTCCAGAACTGATCTCACTGAAGGACCAAGCAGTCTGGATACTCTGACTCTTTGGGGCTGACCCAAAGTTCTTGTGTTCTGCTCTTGACACCTTGTGATTGTAACCGTTCTGTGCACGTGGCCTGATCCTCAGGAACGAATTCTTCGTTTTCCTGATGGCTTACAGAGCCTTCTGTTCCTGGCTTCTGTTTCGAGATGGCAGGCTTTTGCATTATTCACTAAGGTATGACAGTGAAGGGAATGGCTCAGAAAACTGTCCAGGCCTGGCTTAGTGCCTGTGAATGAGCCTGTTTTTCAAGTGGGTGTTGCAGCTCACGCGAAGGTTTAACCTCAGCATGATCGTAGTAGTCGATGTGAAATTGGAAGTATATTTCCATACTGAATAATGTGTTAGGGATGACAGCAGACTGAAGTATAAGATTTTAATTATTGACTTGCTTACAGGAGAGTTTTAATGACCCCAGTGTCTGAGTCGCTCTTAAATTCAAATGTTTCTGTTCTTGTATGGCGTAGATAACGCCCCTGGGTCGAAAGGAGATCAAGGCAAAGGATCTTCTCCGTCAGCTGCAGTTAGAAGCTGAGGAACAGAGGAAACAGAAGAAGCGTCAGAATGTCTCTGGGTTGCACAAGTCAGTACATTGATCTCTTGCTGTTTTTTCTTCAGGTGAAATTTGGTGACTCGTCTGGAAAAACAGCACTGAAGAAAATGTGCTCAAATGTAGCGTTACATACCATGTAGAGGCATGTTCTGTAATGGTGATGGGGCTAACAAACCCAGCACGAGCTTTTAGGAGTCGAGATGAAAAACACTGAGCAGAATTTATACATAAAGAGTAACATGGAGAGAAGCGAGGATGACGAGTGCCTTCTGCTATTTCTAGCTGCATCAAGAGTAAATTCTTGTTCTATTTTTTGTCACCTCTAAGAATAATTTATATTTAGAATAGCAAATAGAAAGGAAACAAGGAGGAATGAAGCCTATGTCGTGCACTTTCAATAGACTAAGCAAATGAGAGGTGCGGTAAATCTGTGTGTAGGAGCAGATGAACTATAAAGCGGAGTGTGGCACTGCCCTGTCCCGTTTACTACAGCGATCACCACCCATATGCCTCACTCGTACGGCTTGGGGAAATCTGTCAGGTACACGACGGGAGAACTGTATATCGCCATAGGAAGTAAGAGGGAGAATTAAGTAAGCTTGTCTGGAGGAATCGGACAGTGAACTCTGATATTCCTGGTTGAGTGCTGGGATCTCTGAAAGCACTAGCAGCACATCTGTCTACTTTGACAGCGGGGATGTTAAAGTGTGAGTTACTTCATGGTTCCAGCCAACAAGTTTCCTCTTGTTTGGCTGTATCACCGTGATACTGCTTTGCTGAGTTCTAGTGCTCAGGCTTCTCTTTCTGCTACGTGGTAGGTAGGAAGGGACTAACTCATTTTTGTTGCCATTTTCTGCAATTCTGTGCAGCTGCTGTTTCAGTTTCTCACTTCTTGCTGCTTTGTTTTTCTTGGCAGGTATCTCCAGTTATTGGATGGCAAAGATAAGTACCCGTGTCTTGTGGATGCCGAAGGCGTTGCGATTTCTTTCCCACCAATAACCAACAGTGAGAAAACAAAGGTACTCTCTGTTGGTGGAAATACGTTAAATCCGAATTAAATGGCATTTCTTTCTGCTGAGATATTTAACTCCAGATTCAAAGATACATGCAGTTCTGTGAAACTTGTGATTGCATTCCAACTACAAATCTTCAAAGCCTGAATCTTCTCTGCTAGACTGTCAGATTGAGATGGATCTCGGAGTTACATTTTTACCTTTGTAAATCTGTAAAGCTCTGGCAAGCTGTTCCAAAGGCACCGGTCTGCCTTTGCAGAGATGGCTTTATTGAAGGGGAAGAATATGGTTTTTGACTTGCAAAGAAAGGCAGTACTTTGCCTGCGGTTGAATTGAATGAAAGCCTTTCATTCAGGTTGGGTATTGAAATGTTGCCAAGTGGTTGTGGGTGAGTCGGCTCTGATTCCTTACTTGCTTTAACTGTGAAATTCTTACAGATTAGAAAAGAGACCCGCGACCTGTTTCTGGAAGTGACAAGCGATACCAGTCTACAGATATGCAAAGATGTCATGGACACACTGATTCTGGTAGGCAGATCAGCAAAATAATCCTGTCTGTTCTGGGTGTGCTTCTTAACAAAATGTTTAATTGCTCACATGTATGGAGAAGAATACAGAAGTTGATTTTTATTTTAGTAGTAGTAGTATTCCCTCTCCTTCCCTTACTCTTCCATTCTTGCTGTATCGCAAAAGGTTTTTCTGTTCCTGTACCCCAACTAGCTGGCAGACCTCAAAACTCCCCAGGGTAAATAACGTAACGTTGTGTTACCACAAATGGAAATTTACGGTTTGACTTTGAACACATTACTCTTGTTAGTGCTCTTAAGGCTTCAGTTGCTGCCAACAAATTCTTTTAGTGAAATTTCTCATCTCAGCCTGCCTGACACAGTTAGCTTGCTTGGTCCTATCATTATTCTAGGATTGTCTTTCAGATACCGTATGAGCAGCAGGACGGTCTCATTAAATGCCGTTCAGCATGCTTTCTGACTGAAAGGGGGAAGCTCGGTATATGGCGAGTACAGGGTAGTGCGCTGTTAAATATTTTGCAAGGTAAATGTATTTTTTCTTGTGTGGTTGACATAGCCTTCACCAATGGGTTCTAAAGGTCAACTGACTTGTGTAGTTGACGCAAGGTAGTAACAGAGACAATTTCAAATGCACCAAAAGCAAACTCATCAGTGGCAATCCTACAGCAGGCTCTTGTTGTTTAGAATCCAGTGCTTTGACAAAGCCCAAGTTTTGTCTTTAAACACAAAAAATTAAACTGGTCAGAGGAGCGGGACTTCCTGGTGAGCACAGCAGTGATAACATCAAAAGCCCTTTCAGTTCCCTGAACGATTCTAACTCACTGAAGAACATAATCTTGTAACCAAGTAATCTTGTTTTCTGTATTTTGCATTTAACAGAAAATTGCAGAACTGAACAGATACACCTTGGAAAATAAGGAAGACTCAGGCTCAGATAACGAACCTGATGCTCTGTGTGAACCGGTGAATTTGAACCCCAGCCAAAATGTACAGCCAATGAATTTTCCATTGGTAGTTGAGCAGGTTCGAGTGGTGGACACAGATGGAAACTTGAGAGTACTTTATCCTTCAAAAACTGACCTAACCACAGTTTCTTCTCTTCTGACTGTAATACGTTAGCAGCTATCAAAGCTAAGAAAGTGGTTCAAATTTTTTTTTTTCCATATTCAACAATGCAACTTGTGCGCAGTGGTTTGGTTTTGTTAAAGAAAAGCAGCGGTGCATCCTGCCTGGGTATGTGAAAACTTTAAAGTTTGATTAAGCTACAGGAAGGAGTATTGCATTCTTTCAGCCTTCATAGAAAGTCATCAGTATTCTGACTAGGCAGAGAAAGCGGCATCTTCAAATGTGAACTGAAAGGCAGAGGAGGTATTGGAAGTCAGAACGCATTAACTTGTAGAAAGCACCATTATGTCATCTTAGCGTCTGTATAAAATGAGCGCAGTCACATTTGTCTGCTGGATCACTATTTCTTCCCAGGATGTTTCAGCTGGATGATTATTTTGGCAGCTAAACTGAGAAATCCAGCAGGTGACAGCACTGAAATGAAGTCACGTGCTATGTACCAATAGTGAAGAGAGAATGCAAAACTACTTCGCTAACATCTCATTCTGCATAACTTTATTTTTATACCTGGAGTAATCATGAAAATGTACTTGCTGTCAGAACTTGAGGAATGAGTTTTAAAGTGATGGTTTCTGTGTTCAGACATGAACACAGCTTTCATTTTTAAGTCAAGTCAGTTGAAGTGACTTCAGGGGTTTTTGTGTCCCAGTGCATTTTAGAGCCATCGCCCATCCTTGTGGAAATACCAGTTGTAATGACCTTGTTGTGTATTTGTTGGGTTACTGTTGATCGAGCACTGGGTTTTTTCTTGCTCCTGAAGTTCAGTTCTGCTCAGAGGGCTAATGCTGCCTTACATGGACACTGCTGAAGCTCCCCATCTCCCCAGGACACAAGTGCTCTTGCCCAGAGTGACTCTCCTGGAGCCTTCTGTCACACTCCCCCTTGAAGAGTGTTGGGGACACCTTCCAAAATACAGGTGGTTTGTGTTCACAGTCTGTGGGTGACTTTTACATCCTCATCCTTTATCTGTATGAGGGTGACTTTTACATTCTGCCTACTACCTGTATGAATGCAAACCTCTCCATAAGCTAGGGTGACCTACAGGTTGACCTTTTTTCTGTTAAGAAATGATACAATGCTCTAACTGAACTTCTAGATACCACATCAAATACGTCCACGTATTGGGACTTGCATATTGAGTGGAAAAATAAAACGGTTCTTGCAGTCACTGTTGCTTGTTTTGGCCTTGGTGAATTTTTCAGTCATGTAACCACACAAACTTGCCAAAGCAGCTATTGTATACTGCAAAAATGGTAACTTAACGCTTTCTAGCTACGGTAGCCAAGCAGTCCTTAGTAGTGCTTCAGGCCACCCTGTGAAGTCGAATGTTTCTACAGGTGATTCCTGCAGAACTTGATTTCAGTGAAATGAGTTTAATTTGTTAGTAAGTCACCATCTCGAAACCAAGGAACAGGAGCCTGAAGTTGGTGACGTATTCTGACTCAGCTGGTAGGGCTGCTTTTCAGGCGTTAAAAGACGCTAACTTGCGGGACTCTTTCTCCTTCCCTTAGCACTGGAAGGCGATGAAGAAGATGTGTCAATGCTGTAGAGCGATGGGACCTTGACGCCTTTCTGTTTCAGCAGCTGATGGAACTCCATCCGATCGTTAATGATTTTCTGAAAATTAGAAGTGTGTAAAGAGGTGGGAAAGCATTAGGTGGAGAGCAGTACTGCAAAGTGTTCTCTTACCTTATCAGTTCTTTGCGGGCTGCTGGAAGCGGAGTTTGAAAGAGCCACGTACCTGCATTGCCTCCAGCACCTCCTCATCCGTGATCTCTGCCTGGGGAGGCTTGCTGCCTGCCGTACTGAACGTAGCCTGAATTATTTTGCTTCGGTATCTTTCAAACTTTTGATAAAAGAGGAAAATAGGTGTTTTTAGTCTTATATAAAATTCTTTTGGCATTTGCATGGATTTACAGAGACTACGCTGTCAGACTTGGACAAAGTACTAGTGGACAATGAAACGGAAAGTCCGTTTCTGTGAAATTACGGGCAGTTTGACTGGGCTTCACAGCAAGTACAGTGATAACGATGTGTTCCTGGGTGGACTGAGTCCCTTACGCAGGTATTGGGCTCTCTGCTTGCTATGGCTGCCTTGAGTCAGGTCCCAGGCAAATGAAAATGGCTTTGAAAAGAAGCCATTGAAATCATGAAAATGATGTCTGTTACTTTGCATTGGGAGGGCTGTTAGAAATCTGGTGACATAACTGTTGGGAACTCAAGTTTCTCAAGGGCTTCTGGTATTTGAGGCCTGTTCACTTTGTCAGAACTGCATGCTAAAAAGCTGGGAAGCAAAGGGCCCAAGTTCCCTGCTCTCTGGCCCTGTGGCTGCAAAGGGAAGCCGGGCCCCGAGAGCAAAGGACTGCAGCACCCCGGTGAATCTCCCGCTGTGCTTCTGCCCAAGAAATGTCTCTCAGCTTTCAGATTCTCTGCTTGAAATGGTTGGAGCGTCTCCCAGGAGGGAGGAGGTAAGATTCTGAAGTGAAGGAGGCTACTCTTACCCTGCTGGTGATGCATTCGAGTGCCACTCTGGTTTGCAGCTCTCTGTGCTGCAGTGTCTCAGCTTGGCTCTGGATCGCCTCTTGGGCCCGTTGCTGCTTGTGGATGTGGTTTTGGCTGCTCAGAACCTCTGCCTGTAGCTGGCTGACTGTCCCCTGTAACTCACTGATCAGGTTGTTCTGCTCAGCCAGTTTGGATTCTTGTTCTGCAACAACCTGAGGAGATACATAAATCAAGCTGTTATGGTGAGGAAGAAAGTGAGCAGGCTTGGCTGCATCTTCCCAGTATCTGGTCCAAATGCTTCTTGTGTTTTCTGAGCAGATTCTACAGACTTAATGACCTTGCCAGGACTGGTAACCATTATTACTTGGTGTTTTCTGTAAAACTACTGGATTAACTACTGGATTGAGTGGTTTTTTTCATGTGGCAAAGTCCCCTAAGCCTAAAAGAAGCACAACTAAGCAGCTAATACGAGAGTTTTCTATAGCAGCTTGGCACCGAATTTACCTGTCGAAGTCTGCAGTTCTCCTCCTCTATTGTCGCCATCATTTCTTCGTGCTTCCCTTCTTCTCTCAGGCTGGAAAACTTCAGAGAAAGTATTTTACACTTCAGTTTTGCAGTTCACAGCTGTTGCCTAAAGCCCCAGTTCCCCACCACCAGCTCTCCTAAAAACAATGACAGCCGTGCTCTTGGGGCCGTACCTTGGTAGACATGGCTTGTAGCTGACTTTCTTGCTCTCTGAGCTTCTTCTGGAGCATTTCCTTTTCAGCTTTGGCTGACCGAAGCTGGGATTCTTGGATCTCCAGTTGTCTTTGCAAGGAAGAGATGGCACCTGGAAGGTTGGAGTACTGCTGTTCAGCAAACCGAATCGCTGCCACAAGCTTTCGTGGCTCCTTTTCGCAGGTAAGCGCAAGCAGAGCTGCTGCTGGGACCGTCGGAGTACAGACCGTGGGTGAAGCTGGGGCTGGGGTCTGCTCACGCGCCGCGCTTCTGAGGGGCGAGGGGAAGCGCTTTCCGGCATTTCGGCCTCGCTCGGGGAGCGGCACTGGAAAGCGCGAGGTTTTGCGCTCACGAGAACCTGCCCGAGAGCGTTTTCGAGGTAAAAGGAGCAGAAGGGCGAGCGGGGGACGGCGGCAGCTCGGGTAACGGCGGGTTTTCTGG
>NW_010536283.1:10208-11077 GCF_000687285.1 Phaethon lepturus | reverse complement strand
CACGCGTAAGCCGCTTACCAGGGACGCAAACTTTTTCACATTCTTTCTGCGTGTTAAATCTGTTCTCGTTGCCTCCGCAGCCGCCGTACCAGAACCGGGCGCAGCTCTTGGTCTCGGGGTCGTAGTACCACTTCAGTACGAAGCTCCTGCAGGTCCCCTCATCTTTTTGCAGCCGGCAGATATCCGTGACTGCGGGTAAAAGCAGGAGCAAGAAGAGTCAGCAAGAGCAGTCCCGGGTGAAACGCAGCCCCTCTGGATGGATGTGCGCGGTAAAGAAATGCCTGGGAGCAGGGCTGGCATGCAAGCTGAGAAAGGGCAACCCCGCCATAGACTTTGCACGTCTCCTGTGACTAAATCCCGTCTCCTCGTTTGCAAGGAGAAGGTCTTTGGGTGTCTTTGCCCGAGAGGACGCCAGCCCTCAATCCACAAGCCTTCGCTTCGTGTTGCTGTCGTGCAAGAAGAGTGCCGCACGGCAGCGCTTGTCTGCAAATCCCCGGGATTTGCAGGAAATGAGTTGGCAGGTCTCGGAACTGGGAAAGGACTGGCTGGGCTGCAATGGAAAGTATCTATCTGCACCGTCATTTTCCTGCTAAAAAGTCTGGCGTCCCCGGAAAAGAGAAATCTTCCATGTGAAGATGCTCCCGGACATACCACGCGCTGCCCTGTGGCATCCTGCATCCCTGGCTAAGCGAGCAGGGAGCAACATAACAAAGTACCGGCCGTGTTAAAATGAAATCGCTAAATAATAAATGAAAAAAAGTAAAAAAAAAAAAATCCGGTATTAGCCACTAATTTACTGTCAAGTCGCAAACAAGGTATGCATCCCCTGCAGACAGGGATGGAGAAGCAGCTCGTGCCAGCTCCGCTCA
>NW_010536283.1:9790-10144 GCF_000687285.1 Phaethon lepturus | reverse complement strand
CAGCTCTGCTCAGCACAGCGTAACATTCAGCCGCCGTAGTTAGCCCTGGAAAAGCCTTGTTACCACAGCCCTGCGCCAGGCAGGTCCCCCAAATTTCTGGTATATCACGCTCGTCGCTGCCACTTATCAGCAGGACGGCTTTGAGCTGCTGGCGTCCGGCCTTGGGCATGAGTAAAAAAATCAATAAGTCATCGGTCAAACAAGTATCAGGAAAAGAGCCAGCACCGAAAAATGAATGGGGCTGAGGGGGAGTCAGATGGGCGAAGTGTGGGGTGCCTCCTACGAAAGGGGTATTTGCAGCCAGGACCCTTTTTTTAATTAAGGGGGGGGGGGGGGGGAAAAGTGTTTTTTTTT
>NW_010536283.1:8681-9730 GCF_000687285.1 Phaethon lepturus | reverse complement strand
AAAATGTCTTTTATCTTTTTTTTTCTTTTCTTCCCCAAAAGCGGAGATAAATCGGTGTATACAGAGCACACCAGCAATGACTGCTGAGGAAATTCAGGTCTTGAAGTTATCTTCTAAGAATCTTGTCTCGGGGTCATGCCTTTTTTAAACCGGGTGCCAGAAATCAGGCTACTTAACGGACTTGTCTCTTACATCGTGGTTAATAGTCCTAAATATGGGGGAATATATAGTGAATATAGGAAAGAGATAGATAGATAGATAGATAGATAGATAGATAGATAGATAGATAGATAGATCGATCGATCGATCGATCGATCGATAGATAAAAGATATATTCAGCCTATAGATAGATAGATAGACAGATAGACATAGATAAGAGATATATTCAGCCGATAGATAGACAGATAGATAGATAGATAAGAGATGTATTCAGCCTATAGATAGATAGATAGATAGATAGATAGATAGACAGATAGACAGATAGATAGATAGACAGATAGACAGATAGACAGATAGACAGATAAGAGATATATTCAGCCTATAGACAGATAGATAGACATATAGACAGACAGATAGATAGATAGACAGATAGACAGATAGATAGATAGACAGATAGACAGATAAGAGATATATTCAGCCTATAGACAGACAGATAGACAGATAGACAGATAGACAGACAGACAGACAGATAGATAGATAGATAGATAGATAGATGGATAGATAGATGGATAGATAGATGGATAGATGGATAGATGGATAGGTGGATGGATGGATATTAGAGATATCTATATAGATATCTATATATCTATATAGATAGGGTGAATATATAAGAAGGTGTATTTGCAAGCAAGCTTCTCCGGGGTCTGATGAGAGCAAAGGCATGCTAAAGACTTCCCAAGTTTTCACGGGAAGAAGGGTGCGGAAAATGATTCCTGAAATCCCGACTAGAAAGTGGGTCTGGCAGCGGATCCTGGGCAATAAGAAAGCTTATTTTTGGGTTTACTTTGAAGGAAATTGCGGCTGGTGCTGGCGGCCGCCCAGAGCCCAGG
>NW_010536283.1:357-8621 GCF_000687285.1 Phaethon lepturus | reverse complement strand
CCGGGCGGGGAGGTGGCGATGCCCAGACCGGTGTCGGGCGTGCTTCTGGGCAGACTCTGCCAAACGGCTGAGCTCGTTCTGCCCGCTCCTTTTAATTGCCTTTTCCCCCTCCGTGCCATGAGGGACCGAACAGGTCGCTGCCAGAACAACGCCGCGGTCAAGGGGGGTCAGACTCGAGGGGTCCACGCTGCCGCGGGCGAGAGGGAGGTTGGGTGGGTGGTTTGAGCGGTGGCTTAACCGTTTAGACAGGAGGAGCTGGGAATATGTCCCTTCCCAGAGAGGAGACGTGTCTGAAAGGACGCTCGTGCCCACGTCCTGTTCTAAATGCAACTTTTTGAAGCAAGATTTCTTTTTTAATCTCCATTTCTCCTTGGAATTTGAAATGAATATTGACCTTCCAGTGCAGCTTTGCTTTCGGGCTCCTACAGCCAAAAGTTTCCCCATGCCTTTGGCAGGCTCGTTGCCTTTTTATATTCAGATTTTTTTTTTTTTTTTTTTTTTTTTAGTTCAAAGTCCATCTCCCTTCTTCCCTGCCTTCCAAAACGCTGAAAGCCAGCAGATGTGAATACAAGAATGACTCTACCCCAAACCCCACGCGCACCCTTTCGGGAATCCAACCAAGTAAGCAAAATGTTCAGCTGATGGGAGGTATAATACAATTTTTCTCTGCGGCACGGGGTCCAGGCAGCCCAGCTTTCCCCCCGCTTCATCCCCTTTGAGAGTGGAAGCAGCTTTCAGGATCAGCAGATGCAGAGAGGGAAATTCAACCTTCAGGGTTGAATCCAACGCTTTAGGTTGAATCCAACGCTTTAAGGGCAGATCCGGCTTCAGGAAAGCTGCTGAAAATTCACTGGCATTGCAATTTTCAGTTTACACAATAAAGGAAACGGAAGCTAATTCAAAAATTTCAAAGAATTGATGGAGAGCAAGAACTAGGGAGCTAAAATGTGTTTTTAAGCTGTGGCTGGCTCTGGCAGGTTCAAAAGATGGGGGCAGCCACCGCAAGCTGGGGCTTCACTTCATCCCATGGAGAAAATGTGCCTGAGCTCCTCAGTTGCATTTACATTTAATTTTGTCGTGGGGGGGTGGGGAAGTTTAAAAAAATTGCAGTAATTAAAGGCTATCTCAGCTATTGAAAAGGTGGGTCTGGAGCACGTTTTTGCACCCGAAAAGCCCTAAGGTTTGGGAGACCCACTCATTTCTCCGTGCTTGCACCTGGCTATGGTACCTGGTACGGGCTGAACACAGAGCCAGACCCCATGCCCGGCATTTTAAAAGCTGAGCTGGACGTGAGCTCCCGTGTCTCGTTTTCCATGGTGGGTTCAGGCTGCGGTTTTGCAGAAAACGGGAAGAGAATCAGGTGGTGAACAGAGCGGGGGACCCTGGCGGGGCGGGCAGAGACACGAGCATCCCTCCAGGGCCCCTCGGTTGCTTTTCTTGACTATCTGCCCAGGGCAGAGCAGCGCCAAGTTCATGAAATATCACTTTAGCCTGAACAACAGTTGCTGGAAACATCATCAGGGCATGTGACGATGAGCAGAAGGGGCTGGTCTGTGGGATGGGGCTAGCAGAAACACGTGCCCCCGGGGGAAAAACACATCAGGGAGGCTTCCCTGCCCTGTGAGGATGAGATCCTACTCTAGACTGAAGCCACAGGTTCCTGCACAAGCCGTACGCCGCTTCCTCTGGCTGCCAGTGGCTGAAATACCCGAGTCCGATGTAAGGAGCCTAAAATACACCTGAGGAAATCAAATGGGTCCTTAATTTGCCTTTTCGCTCCACTACGAGGGTTGAAGCCCTGCCGTCAGGCACCAGAGCTTGCGTTGCTCCTAGGTTTCCCTCCCGTCCCCGCAGAGGGCCCTGAACCACCACGGCAAGGGAGAGGCTGCTGTGGTAGCAAGGCTTGGCTGGTGTCACGTCCCCATCCCAAACCCCTTCCTGAACCAACACAGCTGACCGCGTCTCGACTTCCTTCCCAGGTCTTGAAGAGGTTCGCAAACACAACCTCTTAATCTCAGAAACTCCTTGAGGAGAGGAGGCCATTGCCATTTTCCTACGGGCTCCTCTCTCAACTTCGATTTTTATCTTTTGGTGCAAAAGGAGAACGTCTGCACGCAAGCCCCAAGCCCCATGGACTGGTTTTCCATCAAGCATTTTGGTTACAGGCAACGAGACGCTTGCAATACTTTGCCTCTCAGCGAAGGCACACCACCGGGAGGGGGCATTGGTTAGTCGCGCGGCGATAACAGAAACTGCTTTGGGACCAGTTCAGCAACCCCACGCTGCTGATGAAATCCAGTGCGTGATTTTGCCGTAGAGCGGTGGTTTGCGCTCAGGTCACGCAAACACAACGCGTCCTGGCGTGACAACCCGCGTGCAAGGCGACTTGCTCATGCAAAGCAGATGGTAGGGCACGGTCATGTCAAGGAGCAAATGAAAACCAAGTCTGTACTACTGGTGATCTTGTGTTGGACAAGCTTGGATGCATGCTGTGAAATGGTCAAGGCGAAATAATGGATTTGCTTCGGTTGGTGATTTTTTTTTTTTTTTGTGGGTGTTACCTGACGATAATCTTTTCTCAAGGGGTGGCTGCTGCATGGCTTTCTCAGCTGCTGCTGGAGGAAAAAGTGGGTGGGTTTGGATTTTAAACCATGTTTTCTCTCCAATCCAAACATTATTTGACAATATGATAAGATAAAAAAGGATTCATCCCCGCCTGGTACTTACATGGTTTTAAGCATTTGCTAACGCACTCGGCTTCGGCCTCAAATCTATTGGCATTACCACCGCAGCCACCATACCAACCCTGGCTGCAGATCTTGGTTTTGTAGTCAAAGAACCACACAATCTGATAGTCCTTGCACTGCATGCCCATGTCAAAGTCCAGCAAGCAAGGGTCTGGCCAATCTGCATGTCAAAAGGTGCAAAGGTTGAGTGACTCTGAAAGGGTTAAAAGCTGAAAAAGCAAAGAGATTGAAAAGAAAAAAGAAAAAAAAGCCCGGTACAGGACTGGTGGTGTTTCCTTGTCGTGTGATTTCTCTTCCTAAACGCAAACCTTCCCCAGCCCCTGGCTTGCTCTTCCCTGCTCTTGATTTCGCCCCACCTCCAAACCCCAAGTCTCTGTCTGGACCAGGGTGGTGGGAGCCCCTTACTCCCCACAGGACTGGGCCCTCACACAACTCCTCCCCCCCCTCAATTTTCAAAGTTCTTTGTCTTGACAGTAACTTTTAATCCTTAAGTGTGTTTATTTTTATGTTAAATGCAAGCCATACGTGCTAGACTTTAAGGCTCGATGAGGATTTAAACATACGTTCCTTTCCTGCCCAGAAATGGTAACTTCGGTCCAAATCCCAGAGGTTTTATTAGCAAAGATGGGCCACCCATGCTGGCAGGAGGGCAGAATTTGGGGCTTCCTCCAAGGTCCATAGGAAGATTTAAGCATGGGTCTCTCCCGTTGCACGGAGAGCTCGAGAAGCCTCAGCTAAACAACCTGCCCCCAAACCCCCGCTCTAATGCCTTTAGCCTCTTGAAAAAGTTCAGGTCAGCAACCTTGGGGAGTGTTTCCCCCAAAACTGCCGGCTGCCATACATCCTCGGGCAGAGTTGTTGGCTGCAGGTGGGTCAACGAGAGGAGCTGAGGTGGAGAGGTCTGCGCTGAAGCACCGAGTGAGCTCACGGCACACCCGTTTTCCTTAGGGCAGACTGCCCTACGCAAGGCTACACACCTTGCGTCCGAAGGGCTGGGACATGAGGGGTTAAACGGAGCCATGGGGGGTGCGTGTCACCTGGTGGGGACAAGCCAGGTGAAGGCTTCAGAGGGGATGTCAGTGGCAGGGAGAGGGACCAAATGAGAGTGAAGGCATGGAAAGGGTGGGATGATGGGACATCCCGCAAGGCAGAAATAAGGTGGTCCCAGCCCGGCACAAGCCCTCAGCCCCTCTCCTGCAGCAAGCGGTTCCACCAGCCAGGCATGAGATCCATGCTCGTCCCTTTCCATGCGAGCAGCCAGACCCCAACAGCAGCTTTGCATCCCTTGTTGGCGGAACGCACTGAGCAGCAGCAGCGTCTCCCCATGCTCTCAGATCACCTCAGGAAGAAAACGAGCCACAGTGCAAGCAAAACGCTTCGAGAAAAACACGAGAGTGGTGATTCAGGGATGAATTTTGGATGCCAGATCCATAGCTGGTGCCTGCAACACGGCTTATGAAGTTTGAGAGCCCTTCCAGACCCTTGGAGGAAGAAGGGTTGCAGCCTGGCACGTAATGGGACAACTGGATGTAATACACCAATACAATGAGCTTGATGTCAACAAACGCAATGAGATGACGTATTAAGAGCTACAGTGATTATGGGTTATTAACACAGGTTAACGGGCTTAACAACAGAGTAGGAGCTGACAGCGTGCTCGTTTAGCGGTTTTCCTCATACGCCACTGGTGGCAGAGAAGAGGGCGTGGGAAGGTGGGTGAAACTGGAGGGGGGCTACCAATTAGCCAGATTTATGCAAATTTTTGACACTAACCCCCCTGCAATCTCTGGCCGTTGGTCAAGCCCTTGTTGGGCGCTGTGTGTTAAACCAAGGAGCCAAGACCTATTCTTTGTCCCAAATGGGGAACGAGAGTGTGAACAAGCACCGAGTGATGCTCTGCATCCACGCCTGCATCTACACGTGCCGGAGGGGCCATGGGGCACAGCCTGTCCCTGGAGAGCAGCCAGCGCTTGAGCCCGGGCTTGTCTCCCGTCCTTGCGATGGAAACAAGACCTGGTTTGAGTCCCCCGTGAAGATCACAGTGACTTCAGGGGGCTCTGGATCCAGCACGGGGCAGAGACCCCGGTGCAGGGCTCAGGTCTGCGTGGCCAAGGCTGTCACCTAGCTCATAATCTGCTGGCTCGGCAAAGCAAAGGACGCGCAGATCCTTTGGCGTTAGCGGGGTTCTGAGAAAGGCCGGGTTTGGGAGCAGGCGAGGCGAAGACCGGTTCAAACAGCCAGGCTCTTGTTGAGGGTCCTGGCAGAGCCCCCCAGCCCAACACTCCCACCATCGCCCACACTCACCGCTCTCAGGCCCTTCCAGCGGCTCGGTGTTGAGCATCATGTTGGCCAGGGACACCTTGGGCTGCGCTGGGGTCTCTGGGGGGAAGAAGCAGCGGGGTCAGCCAAGAGGAAGGGGATCTGCGGCAGCGCCCGCGGCGCACCCATAAACAAACTCGCTGGCCCCAGCTCCGGCAAGGGGGACGCGCACAAGTCGCAGGAGCCGGCTCTGGATGTGTTTACCCTAGCGCATACATTTCAGAAATGTTTATTGGAGGCAGCTGACGGGATGAGTAATCCCCGACCGCCCAGCTGCGCCAGGACGGGTTCGCCTTGCTCTCCCCAGCCGGCGGCTCTGCTGCACGGTCGGGCTCGTCCTCGGGGGTGACCGTAAAGGAGCGTCCCCAGGATTCCATGTCGACAGCCTTGGGTGGCTCCTGCTCACCCCGCAGCGTGCAACTGGAGGGCTCCGGAGGAGCAGACGTGGCCTCTCTGTAGGTGGTTTAGCTTTGCTCCTCTGGCCTTAGAGAGGGCAGGGAAAAAAGGCATCCTCCAGGGCAGCAAATAGTCCACGATGGATCTTCTCTTGTTCCCTTGCAGCCCCCAAAGACTGCCCATGCATTGCACGCCTCTCCTTGACCACACTCCTCCCGCCATGGCCTCACATCCCTCTAGGAGCTACGTTGTTGAGGGCTGTCACCAGGGGAGGAAATCCCCTGTGATGGAAAGGAGAACGTGGTTCATATTGCATCATGCCTTGCATGACTGCACCGTATTGCATCGTGCCCCTTTCCAGGGCAAACCGTGGCTCATTTTCTGTGGGGCTGGAGAGCAGGAGGGGGCTGCAGCCACAGGAAGGGTTGGGTTTGCTTTTCTCTGGTGGAGGGTGAGGGTGTGGGTCAAGGGGGCAGTGCTACCCAGCGTACAGGTCACAGCTTGTGGGCGGAGGTGTAATCACCGCCGCCTGACCCGTTTGTTCCCATTTGAGACGTACTGTATGGGAAATGCAGCTTCCCTGGGCATCGAGAGCTCCAGCTCAACACATGCAAATGTTACTTCTACACATTGATGTCTTTTCTCAACATTTTTGTGGGCACATTTATTGCTCGCCAAGGTAAGAGACTTCAGACCTGATCCAAACCCTCTGAAGCCAATGGAAAGGCTCTCCGTGGGCACCAAAATTGGCTCCCAAGTGCCAGAAGCAGCCAGATGCAGCCCTGGCAGGACCAGCACAAACTTCTCCATACCACCAAGCCAAGCCACCTCTGTGCCAAACTACAGAAAAAAAAATAAAACTTGGCTGTGTCTTAGACAGCAACTTTCAGCCATGCCACGGGGTTTGGTGAGGTTTACATGTGAGCTGTACACAGGGAGCTCGGATCCCCGAAGCACCAACCCCTCCGTTTAATCTCTCCTCTGTGAGGTTGTTTTGACAATAGAGTACGCGGAGCAGATGGGTGGCTATGGAAATGGCGATCGGGGAAGAGGCTTTTCTGTCTTATTTTGCAAGCAGGCTGGACTGAATTTACTCCGTGTTAGCCCAGTTTGACTCTTACTATTAATTACAGCAATGCTGGCTGGACCCCACCAAGACGCATTGTGCAAAGCCTCCTGCAAGCACAATAAGACAAACCCCTTCTGGGACTGGCTTTAGTTCTCCCACAGTCTGTGTCGATTTAACACTGCTGGAGTGTCAACTTGCATTTGCCAAGGAAACGCATTTGCAACCAGGTCCGGCTGCTGGTCCGGAGGATGCCAGACACGCAATGACACAACTGAGCGTTGCCCCGGTTGGGATGATCGTTGATACCAACGGATTCCCCATCCCTTACACGGTTTTTTTTTTTTTTCCATTTTTTGTGTCCATTTTCCAAAAAAAATAAGCTGATGTGTTTTTCTCAAGAGGTACTTACTTGTGCTGAATGTCCCTGTGTAGGTTACTTTGGGTTGGGATTTCTGGTAGCCGGTAATGACGACAAGGTATTTCTGTCCGCTTTTGAGCCCTCGGATGACGTGTTCAGCGCCGGTCAGGTTTTGCTTCTGCACGAGAGAGTGGTCGTGCGCCAAGGTGACGGTGATGTCAAAAGCGTAGGCGTTGTGCGGCTCGGGGCTGGCCCAGCGCAGCCTGGCACTGTTCTCGGTGACGTCTGTGATCTGGATGTCGTGGGTCTTTGCTGCAATGCAAGATCAGAAGGAACGCTAAGCAAGGACTCGAAGAGGACTTTTTCCTCAAGGAAGAAGTGTCTCAGTGCTGCAGGAGCTCCTGCCCAGTCCACAGCAAATAAATTTGTCTGCAGCCAGTTGTGGCACATGCAAACCATCTGCTATCCCAGATGCCCAACCCAGCACACTGCTGGGAGGCTTTTTTTTCATAGCCTAGACGGTTTACCAAATGGTTTATTTCTTTTTTTAATAATCTGCTGCAATCTAGCAAATCAAAGCAATTTTTTTCTTTTTTTTTTTCTTTTTTTTTTTTTTTACGAGATTTACACAGCCTGAAATGTGATTCCCGGCACAACTTTCCCAACAACTGTAAACGTGTCCAGCCAGAACCTCCTTCTCCAGGGTGCAACGAACTCCCTGAACTGCTGAAGTTCTCTCTGAACTGCTGAAGATCTTCGAGCAAAGCCTGCTTAAGGTCGAACCTTAGACTGGTCAAAGAAGCTATTAGGGAAAGGTTTTCCAGCTACGGCAGAGTATTGGATGGGACTTTTATAAATGCTGCTTGGAAGCAACAGTGGAGCAAGAAACACCCAGAAATGTTTGTTCCCCCCAAGCTGATGAAAGCATTAACCTTGCAAAAGCTGATGGCTTTTATTCATTGCTTTTTATTCCTTATTTACACGGGGACGTGCGTTCGTTGACTGGTTAAGCATCCCTGTGCTTTGACAACGTGTTCTTTGTTGCTTGCCCAGCTAGTGCAGAGCTGCCTGCACCCCCTTCCAAAAACACACGGGAAAACTCCTCTACGTGAACCGTGCCCACGGGGAAGAGCTTTGGCATGCCCAAGGGGGTCTCCACGCTGATGCCGCGATGAACTAACAGAACTGTGTGTATTAGCTGACGGAGAATTCGGACAATGCCGTTGGATGAATCACCATAAATAGCAAAACTTGGCCAAGGGGTAACGCTACAAGGGAAAGACGGAAAGCAAACGGGCCACGCTAGACAGAGAAGTGCTCTGTCGCTGTACTACCAAGCTAGGCAACGGGTAGGTGGCTTGTCCCACGTTTAGAT
>NW_010536283.1:0-326 GCF_000687285.1 Phaethon lepturus | reverse complement strand
TGCCCTCCTGGGCATCTGACGTCTTGACACCCTGCCGAGAGGCAGCCTGTCCCCCACCCGGTGTTGCGCAAAGCTTTCAACCAAAGTAGACAAAGCCTTAACCCCCCCCCAGTGCAGACTTCCAGTTTTGCACCTAAAACCTGTTTCTGCAAGCACGGAATTCGGCCTCTTGGTGACATTTCCCATGGGAATCATCCTCCCGGGGAGGAAGAAAAGCCACAACCCGCTATGGTACGGAGAAGCGAGAGGCGCTGCTCACGCGGGGAGAGCCTTTCACGTACCGCCTTGTCTCCTCCTGCCGCCCGCCGCGGCGGCCGTGGTGCTGG
>NW_010536282.1:3699-5029 GCF_000687285.1 Phaethon lepturus | reverse complement strand
CTGCCCCCAATTACCTGGGGAGGGGTTGAACCTGCCGCTCCTCTGTCCCTGCCCCATCATCTGATTGTGGGGCCAGGTGCCATCAATGCTACTTTCTTCTTGTTGTGGGGTTTTGTTTTGTTTTGTTTTGTTTTCCTGGTGGGTGCCACTTGAGTCACTGCGTAGTGATAAACTGAAAAAATGAGAAATGCTTACTTTGACCAAAATTGTTTTTTCTGCTTGCCTTTTACAAAATTTCCATGGAAGCGGGAGGAGGCTCAGGGATGGGGGTGTGGGACTGCAGAGGGCTGTTGGTAGCGGATGGGAGTTTGCACGGAGGGGCTGGTGGGAAAGCAGGCTGTGGGAGGTGTGTGAAGGCAAGGAGGAGGAGAGGAGGCAGCTCAGCTGGGGAGGTCGGGGAGCTGCACTGCGCAGCAGTACCAGCTGGGCAGCAAGGTAAGACGTGCTGGTAGCCTGCGGAGTCGGTCCCCTGAAGAAGGTGTGGGGGTGAATATTGTCACAGGGGTCTGGCTGAGCTTAATGGCTGTTGGCTGGAGAGCGAGTCTTGAGAAAAGAATTGCAAGAGCTGGGGTGAGAGAAATCCTGCAACTCTTCATCTGCCAAAGCCACAGGTCTTTTTCCATGGGGATTTGCAAAAGTAGCAAGGAGAGGAGGTCTGTGGGCATGGGGCTTGGTGCTGCTCAGCAGCAGGGAACCCATCCAGGCTTTCCGTCCAGCTCCCGTTGCGTGTCCTGCCTCACCTGGCTGAGGTGCTGGGGCAGTCCCCTGCCAGCGCCGCTGGCTGACGTCTCACCTTGGTGTCCCCCGTTGGTGGGTGAAGATGTGCAAGCCCTCATTCCTGCACTGCGCCAGCTTCACGCTGGTCTTGCCAAGGGTCTGAAAATACTTCTGTAAGCCACCTCTGCGGACGCCTTTTCCGGCTAATTCTCCTGGTGCTGGTAGGTCTGTATGGCAGGTCCTCCCCGCACGTGGACTCATTTGCTCCGTGACCCCTCGCGGCGTTCAGGGCTGCCCCTCGGCGGGGCGTGCGTACGCCTGTTGGGTCTTGATGCAGAGGGACTCATGTGGCAGGCTACGTGTCATTTCACACCTTTTCCAACAAGCTGAGGGTTTCCTAAAGCTTCGGTCGGCTTATGGAGTGCGCTTGTGTTCCCAAATTGCTTGGATGCTCTGGCGAGTCGTGCTCACCATCACAATACTTCTGTGGTGCCTGGTTGCTCTGGGACCTTCAGGTCACCTCTCTCATTGCTGTTTGCAGAGCTGCAGGGTCCCTTCCTCAGCAGCTGCCTTGGTCTCAATGGTGAATCTCGGGGCCGGGTGGCACGTGGAG
>NW_010536282.1:0-3594 GCF_000687285.1 Phaethon lepturus | reverse complement strand
GAGCCGGCTGGCTAGCCTGCCGTCTTCCTCGAGCCGGCTGCTGCTCTGCGCCTGCGTCGTCTGTGCTCTGCCGTCTGATTAGGCTTGGAGGCCTTTGGTGCAGGGACCCTCTTCCTGTTTATTAAGTGCCCATAACTTTGCTCTGGCCTCTGTGCCCTCCTTGTGTTACACAAGTATTAACCGTGGTGGTGGCTTGGCCAGCCTGTTTCCCTGCCCTTCTGCCCCTTTTTGGCTAGACCGGTAGGTGTGGAAATACAGCTTTGAGATCGGATGTAAGGAACAGGCTGCTGGTGGAGGTTTTTGGTTCCCCACCACCACCCCCAAGGACGCTCTGTTCATGGTCTTTGCTGCTGCTGATTCCGAAAGGAAAGCATCTCCCAAATCAGCTACAAAGGAAGATAACGCTTATGCAATCCTGAGCTCAGCTTACGCTGTGTCACTCTGCGGCAGATCCGATTGCGCTGGGAGAGACCTGTGTACGGGGGCTGGCTGGACCCTTTCCTGCAGCCCAGGCGGCTGGCGGCAGGGCAGCTCTGGAGCCCTGCTACGGTGAATTCGGCTGGGTCTTGCTCTGCCAAGAGGATTCGTCTGGTCTGCCGTGGGGTAACTGCGCCGCTGCTCCCCACCTCTGCTGCTAGCTTAACGTGGGAGCTTGTGCTCGGTGGGTCCAGCTCTTTTCTTCCCCAGGAATATCCCCCTATTGTATTCACTGTAGGAAGATTTTGGGGAGAGGGAGAGAATTCAGCTAGTTGGAATTGGGGGGCATGTGAAACCAGCCCTCCAAAACTTGAAACCGCCACCACCAAAACAACCGATAAAAGGGACAGACAAGAGAGGAGGGAGGGCGAGCGTATTTCGGAAAAGCTGTGCTGTTTTTGGCTTGGGCCAGCAGGATCTAGCAGTTTGCATAGAAAGCAGTTTATTGTCGGCGAGAGCCGAGGATCCCTGCCAGCTCCGCGAAGCCGTTCGCAGCAATGCGTTATGCATGTGAAGGGCTGTGGTGACAGAGCCGTCACCGTGGCCGGGCCAGCCACTGGCCTCCTCCCCGCTCCAGCTCGCCGCTCACGAGCAGCTTCCGCCGTCACTGCGCTTCAGCAGCATCGGGCCACGGCCTCCGCTGCTGTACGTCCGTTTCTGCACCAACGTTCATGGAGTTATCCCGGTTCCTCCCAGCTGAACATCATGCCTGGGCATTTTTTTAATCCTCCCTTCTTGATTTAAAGTTGTCTTGTCCACGGCCTCAGCCCCGGTTTGGATGAGAGGAGCAGCACTACACACGTGCCAGGTTACTGCCGCACACCCCCCGGAGAGCTTTCCGCAGCCTTTCCTTCGCAACCCTCAAGACCACGATTTATCCGTGCATCTTCCTCTTAACTTTTTGGGGTAGTTTTCCAATAAATAGGTGTGGATTTGGAGGCGTGGATGAAACGACCTGGTCACTTCGTGGCCAGGTTCACGAGATGACTTTCTGATCCCAAGGAGGGAGGTGTGGGGGGGTCTTCGGTTTTTAATTAGCAGCCTGGAGAGAAAGATGCTAGTAAGTCTCTCCCTCATGTTGTCACATGCACTTAGAGGAGAGACGGCATTAAATACTTGGCCTTATGGTTGGCGTGAGCTTACTGTATTTGGGCAGCACAACCGTCGTCTCCCCTGACCTGTATCCCACCTTCCAGGGGGGAGTTTGGGTGTCCTCATCTCCTTCGCTTGTCCGAGGCCTGCTGCCTAGCTGCGCGAAGGCCCTCCCGGTGCTGCCTGCCCCACAGGAGCAGGGGGTCCCGCAGGACCCCGGGCTCCACACCAGATTGATTTGGCCCCACTAGAAACTGGAGGTCCGCTCCCAGGTCCGGCCGTGTTCCTGGCTTGTGGGGCTTCCTGTGCCTCGATGCTGAAAATACGCACGCTTCTCTGTGCAACGGGGGAACGTCGGGGTGTTGTATAGCATTATAAAGTAGTATTCCTCATGCTGAGGAGTGCAGATCGGGCTGTGCTCGGCTGCGTTTCTGCAGTGCTGCAAGTTGTGAACTCCAGCCAGAGCCATCTGGAATAGCGTAAGGAGCTCCTGAGTTCCCACGTGGAGATCTGGGTCACACACGCAGCGTTTTCAGAAATTCTCAGCCATTCGATCGGTTCTTCTTTCCACTCTATTCCATTTTTGTGATCGTAAGTAGAACAGATCAGGGGTCCTGCTAGAGAGCGTGTTCCCACCAGCCCGGCTCGCCAGGGAGCGGAGCTCGCAGCAGATGCGCTGACGTGCTCCCTGTCTTATTTAAAGAGGCACGGCTGGTGGAAATGCACCATCCGCATGGTCTTACTTGTATTACGAAACGCGGTACAGGCACAGAGGCAGGGAGGAATGACTCGTACGCTTATTGTCCATGGGAATGTCTCTGGGAGGAAGCAAAAAAAAAACTCTCCAGAATCTCAGTTCTGAGTCTGTAACGGAAAACCAGTGCTGGGTAACTGGAGTTGTGGAAAATACCTTCTGGTGTGGTTCAGTGCTTTAAAAAAAAAATAATTTGCCTACTTTGAAATATGCTATGGTACAGAACTTTGGAAAAACTCTTTATTGTAGTAAAGTCTTTAAAGATGTCACATTATTTTATTATAGAGCCAGCAGCTAAAACATTAGTAAGAAAAATGTCTAATCTGTATACTGGCCTGAACAAAATGACAATGTAGCTAATGCAGGATGTTCAGTAGTCTCTATCTCTGCTGAGGAAATGAAAAAAAAGAAAAAAGAAAAAAAGGCTTTGACATGTTTCCTGTTAAAAATCATCCAATTCTGAATAACTGCATCTTCAGAAAGAAAAGCGTTAGCTTGCTTTTTATAACCTTTCCTGCTTTTTCTTGGAAAGAAGAGTTTTGCTTATTCCTTGCTGTTCTCATAGCCCCTCTGCGGAATATCAGGTTTTTGTTCTACATTTTTCTGGCTGTGATTTACTGTATACTGGAATCAAAAGATGGGGCCCTTCTTCGCTGGCATAAGGGCTCGGTTCCCACAGCCTTGAACAGCGGATCACAGAATCATTAAGGTTGGAGAAGACCTTCAAGATGACATCAAGTCCAACCATCAACCCAACACCCCCATGCCTGCTAAACCGTGTCCCCAAGTGCCACGCCTGCACGTTTTTTGAACACCTCCAGCGATGGTGACTCCACCAGCTCCCTGGGCAGCCTGTGAAGCTTCACGTCAGCGCGAGTTTTGCCTTAGGACCGATGAATGAAGGATTGCAAGATACCGTCTGAAACGAGAAGCCAGAAGCACCCGTTGCAAAAGATGCGTTCTCAGAGAGAATTTGTGACCCTTGCACCTGCCTTTTTGAAATGCCCCGGGGATGCCCTTGTATTTGTGGATCAGGCTGTACTTGTGCCTTTCCCACAAGTGAGCCTGAGGTGCCGGTGCTCCTGCTGCAGGTGTTGTGGCAACCCGCGGTGGGAGCTCGCCAGTGCAGACAGGAAGGGGCCGTGGAAGCCGGAGCAGGGCTGGCTGCCTGGCCCCGCTGGTCGGTGGCACGCGGTTCACGGAGCCCTGCCGTGGCGGGATGCAACGGTGCTGGCGCTGGGCGCTGCAGCGCTTCGTGGTGGTGGTTCCGC
>NW_010536281.1:1564-1863 GCF_000687285.1 Phaethon lepturus | reverse complement strand
GAGCCGGGCTCCCCGCCCTCCTCGGGGTCGCTCTCCACACTCAGCTGCTGGTACCCAGAGGAGCAGTCGTCGTCGCTCAGTGCGTACGCCGGGATGGCAATCTTCCCCACCAGGGTGTCTGCTGAGAAGACCGTGGGGATGGGATGGCGTCAGCCTGGCTGCCCAGGCACAGCCCCTCTGGTTGTGCCACCAGTCCCAGCAGGGCCCGTCCCAGGGAGGGGACCGCAACCAGGAAGGGCCAGGCAGCTGTGCCTGCCCCGGCAGCACCCTGCAGCCTGCGGAAGGCCACCACCCCGCAC
>NW_010536281.1:992-1254 GCF_000687285.1 Phaethon lepturus | reverse complement strand
TCCTGCTCCCATGGCCGACACCATGGGGCTCCAACACCAGCCCCTCTCCATCACACAAGAAAACAGACCTTCCTTGGCCCCACACAGTGCCACTGCCCCACGGCAGCATGGAGGGGAGCCTGTGCCAGGCTCTTGGAGGGCATTTCTGCTTCCTGAATGGGCACAGACCTATCCTCCTGCAGCCCCTGGGGTAGCACCCGTACCCCAGGAAGGGAAGACAGGCGTGGCGCCCACTGCATCAGAGCCGCCTCAACCTGGCCAG
>NW_010536281.1:382-669 GCF_000687285.1 Phaethon lepturus | reverse complement strand
CCAGGCGCTGGGAGGCCATTTCTGCTTCCTGAAGGGGCACAGACCTATCCTCCTGCAGCCCCTGGGGTAGCACCCGTACCCCAGGAAGGGAAGACAGGCGTGGAGCCCATTGCCTCACAGCTGCACCCACCTGGCCTGTGCTCCAGATATGCCTGAAGGCTGGTGCTCGGGCCGCAAGGGCAGTGACATGTAGTCGAAGCCTTGCCACTACCAGCCTCAAGCCACCCCCGTGCTGTGCCCGACCTGGAGCCCCGGAGCCTGCGAGATGCAGCAGCTGCCCACCGCCC
>NW_010536281.1:0-208 GCF_000687285.1 Phaethon lepturus | reverse complement strand
TTGGAGCCCACCCCAAGACCTACACGAGGGACTCCCCTGCCTCCTCAGCTCGGGCCCGCAGTCCAGCAGTGCCACAGCATCCCTAGAGCACTGTGGATGTGGGCACAGCTGTGTCAGCGCTCCCCAGGTGTGACAGCATGGCCCATGGGGTGAGGACCAGAACAGGGCCAGCGGTGGCTTTCCTGCTGTCCTCAGTGGGCCCTGAGGT
>NW_010536280.1:11417-11718 GCF_000687285.1 Phaethon lepturus | reverse complement strand
GCCTCTTGCCGGCCCCGGCACTGCTTGGCTGCAGCAGGAGGGCTTTCCCCCCACACCTTGCTACCCACACCCATGCCCTGGGCTGCGGTTTCTGCTCCGCCTTCAGAGGCAAGCTGTGGGAGGAGATGGGAACAAGACAGGGCAGCTGTGATGAGGAAGCAGAGGGGCGTGAGGCTGAAGAATGAGGAGGGATAAAGCCTGGTAGCCATACCCAAGCCCTCAAGTTCAACTCCCTCCACTAGACAGAGCCCCAATGGGGTCCTGCCACTCCCCAGGGAGGCGGGGGGAGGATGGGCTCACC
>NW_010536280.1:10938-11262 GCF_000687285.1 Phaethon lepturus | reverse complement strand
CTCCCCCGCCGGCTCCACTGGGCTCAGCATCTCTGCCGGCAGGAACGGCCCCCGGTAGCTGGGGTTTTCCAGCTTGGCAGCAGCGTTGATGTGGATGAGCTTCAGCCGTAAGTTCTGGGTCTTGAAGGACTGGTCGCCTGGCGGGAGGAGAGAAGCAGAATTAGAGACATAGCCCACAGCCCTGGCCCACAGCGGGGTCTGGGTCTTCATCCAGTGGCCCATCCGACTGGGATTCCTCATTCCGATCCCCCCGTGACGGGTCCCCGCCTGCTGGCATTGAGATACAGATCACTCACGGCCAAACGCCGGGGTTCCTGGCCTGGC
>NW_010536280.1:7316-10733 GCF_000687285.1 Phaethon lepturus | reverse complement strand
CCACGAAGGAGGTAGGGACTGAATTTGATGGGGCTGCACCTCCTGTTTTGTTAAAAAATACCAAGCCCTCCCGTCTCTTCTCAAGGTCTCGGGGGAAGCACAGGGGCAGGGCCGGAGCGGAGTGGCAAGCTGTGCCTTGAGGCACGCGATTTCCACGGCAAGGTTGAGGGCAAGGCGTCACCTTGCTGGGGTTCAACCCCGCAGGCACTGCTCCAGCCGTGCACCGTTCGGCTTCGGGCTGGGCAGGCAGAAGAGCAGACAGCGGGCAGGACCCGAGGAGGAAGGCAGGAAAAGAGAGCACAGGGAGTGAGCAGCGAAGGCACGAGCAACACAACGTGGAGGAGGATGGCTTGAGCGGATCCCGTCTGCCGTCACCACCTGGTTCTCGCACATGGGCACAAATCCACAGCCCAAGGGGGCTGCCAGAGCTGGGGGCCATGGCTCTCACTAGCCCAACTCTCCTGGTGCTGTTGCCCTGCACTCCCCTTGCCTGAGTACCCTGCACCGAGCTGCGGGGAGACCCATTACAGCCACTCCCGGTGAGATCGATTCCCTCCTCATTAACAGTTAACAACCCATTAACTCAAAATTAGAGGGACTGGGCTCAGTATCCCTTCTCCCTGCCCCAAGGTGTGGGCTCTGTCCCACCGGCAAAGACGCCCATTTCACCTCGGATCCGAGCATAGAAGTCGGGCGTCAGCACTCGCTGCAGGTAGGGAGCCTTGGCCTGCTGCAGCACACAGAGCGACCACACCAGGTTGGTCAGCAGGTGAGGCTCCAGGCTGTCCAGCTGGCCCTGGAGCTCCTCATGGACCTGGCAAAGAGAGAAACCAAACAGCTCAGCCCAGCTCAGCGCTGCTGATGCCTCGATCCTGAGGTCAACACGCAGGCCTGGCAGCTCAACAGATCCCCGAGGCTTTATGGTGCATCTGAGACGCACACCGTCTCCTCTACAGCAGTGCTTCTACCCTGGGTTATTTGCAGAGGGGAGATTTTTAGATCTAACATGGCCTTGAAGCTCACGAGCCGTGGTTTGCCGGCCCAGGATGCTGCATCGCTACGAGGGGCTCATCAGAAAGCCCAGCAGCAAACTGCAGCAGCCAGGGGTAACGTGCCTCTGCAGCCAGCCCTGCCACGAGGGCAGCCTTCAGAAAAGGGAGGGCTGGAGGCGATAACCTCTTCAGGATCTGCAACTAAAACCTGCCATAAACAGAGCTGGAGGGGTCCAAGACTGTGCCAGGGGAGTCAGGACATCCGTCCAGGAACCACAGGAAGAGCTTGGAGCTCTGCACCCTGCAGGGGCTTCTCCTGTTAAACCTGGAGAACTTTTTTGCAACACCTGAAAAATGAGTAGTTTTACACTTGCTAGAAAAATCCCCCTTCATGGTGACCACGATAAATGCTGGCAGGGTAAGTCCAGAGCCCTGGATGCTACTTCCACACCTTGCCCTTCTCGCTGTCCCAGGGAGGCCCCGGGCTCCCCAGGCTGGCTTGGCCGCAGGGGGCTGCTGATCAGAAACACCCATATCTGGGTCCTCTTCCCTCTCAGCTGCACGTTGCAGGTGGGGCCGGGCCGGCTGCGCTCCCTCTGCCGGGTGCTCGGCGAACGCCTGCTTATTCAGCGACAACACAGCTCCTCTCTGGAAATCGTCAGCATAAGTTTGTCCCCAAGGAGGTCAAGGTGACTCCCTCCTCCGCTTCGGAGGCCAGCCTGGCTCTCTCCGCGAGCCGGGGAGGAGCCTCAGTGCTACTGGACCGAGGGCTTGGCTTGGCTAGGAGAGCCACACAGCTCTGCCAGGAGCAGGCGTGCAACCGTCAACACCTTATGGCCTCGTTATAAAGAGTTAATTACAGCAAGCAGAGTCCAGGAAGGCACGTGAACACCCACACGCTGCTTGCGGCTGCTAGAAAAGTGAGCCTGCGGGGACTCGAGCCAGTCGTGGACTAGTTGGTTCAGCTATTGCACAGCGTGCAGCCAGGGGAGCGCAGTGAGGGTTTTTCAGCCCGGCCTGAGCTCTGGGCTCCCCTTTCCCTTTTCACACACCATTCACAGCTGGCTCGAGCCACCCAGCACCCACTTCCCCACAGGGATGTGCTAGAAGGAGATTCACACTCTTCCCGGTGAGTAGGGAGGGAGGAAGGAAGGTTACCATGTTGAAGAAGTCCTCACTTCTGCTGGGCTGGAAGTTCAGGCGAGCAAAAGACAAGATGATGCTGCACAGATGGGTGACCGACAGCTGCTTGGTGTTGTCCAGGGCGTACTGGGGGGCAGATGGGGCAAAACAGAGATTTAGGGCTGTCCTACATGAGTACAGACGGGAAAAGATTGAAAGCGTCAACCCAGGACACATCCAGCCCCATGGCAAGATGGGAAAACATGAGCGCAAGAGCTTTTACTGCGTCCCTGGGATTTTATCTTGGCACAAGGGAAAGCTGCGAGTGGAAGCAGAGCTCTGTAATATTCTGGTACAGACACAAAAGAGCAGGCGCATAAACTGGGGCAGAGCTGGGAAGGTGCCTGGGGAGAGAAGCAGCGCTGGCACTCGGGACCGGAGGCTCAGGCGGAGCTGAGACCGGCCCTAGCTCAGCACGGATTCCCAGTGCTGACTTTAGCGGAAGATGAATAGCGAGTCCTGTCAGACCCGATTACAGCTGCCGGCCGGGCAGGGAAAACAGTGACAATATCCTAGAGAGCATCCCTGGAGAGGTGCGGGGGGAAACTGCTCCCATCTGGGGGGAACTGGGGTGGATCACAGGCATACTGGTGCCAGTGGGGGCACTCCTGCCCTCCCAAGTGCCCTCCTCACCTGTGCAATGGCCTCAAACAGCGGCAGGCTGAGCCACTTGACGAGGGCGAAGGATCTGATGCAGCGCGTCACCTCGACGGGCGTCATCGTGGAAAGGTGGGGGTGCAGGTCAGTGGCTATCTTCTGGAAGACCTGGGGCTGGTGGAAATTCAGTTTTCCTTAAAGGAGCAAAGAGAAAGCGGCAGCCACTTACACAGGGCTGGTACAGGAGCCGTGTCTGGAAAGGAGGTGGTGGCACAAGGGGAAGCACAAAGCTGTTTGTTAGGGCCAGAGGAGGCTTGGAGGCCGATATTGCCTCCCCCAGTTGGTGTGGCCCCATCCTTTCTGGCCAGACCAAACCTCTGCCGCGCTCTGCCACACCCACCAGCTCTCCACCCTGGTGCCAACTCATGGCTCCAGCCTCCACCTGTAGTGCTGGTAGCAGATTTTAGCTCCAGTGTCTCCAGTTACAGATCCTGGTCTGGCCAGAAGAGCCCTGAACTCACTAAGGCTACCGGGAATCTCACATCGGCTGAAGAACAAGTGACCAACGATCAGCAAGCTGCAGCACCAAGCCCCGGCGGGGCTCGGGTCCGTGTGGACCCGCCAGGCGGGGCCGGGCCCCGTGACA
>NW_010536280.1:1719-7200 GCF_000687285.1 Phaethon lepturus | reverse complement strand
CCACCGCAGCGGCTACAGCGCTGCCGGAGCCTGCAAGAGCCAGACTCACCCCCAAACCACGTCCAGCCGTTGTAGTTGTCCACTTCGCAGGTTTTAAGGCTGAGGGACTGTTCAATTACCTGGGCCGATCTCTGCATATGCCCCAGGCCCATATATACCATCCAGCTGCCCTTCCTGAGCTGAAGCACCTACAGTCCTGCCTCCGAGAAGGGGACCCAGCATGGATTTAGAGGCCATGACGTGGAGTGTCCACCTCTTTCCTTGAAACTCATTTCAGATTCATCAACTTCCCAACAAGTACGCTGGTAACGTCAATGAGGGAAGAACAAGCTCCCTCCAAGGCCAGGTCCAGCAGGCTTATTTCTTTATTTTGAGAGTAGAGCTAACCCACGGAGACTGTCCTGGCCTCAGCTGCTGTCAGAAGAGCTGTTTCCACCACCAGGAGCTGGACAATCAACTGAAGATGAGATCCTCCTTGGCGCTTCTGACTTCCCTTATCCCTGTTTGTCTGGGCTTTCCACAGGCCACCAACAGTAAAAAGAGAGCAGGACCACGCAATACTGACCGGAAAGAGGAACCAGAGAACTAAGACACACAGGATCCTAGACCAGATTATCAATTAGCACTACCCTGCTGTTAATAGAGCTGTTTTGCACCAGATTCTGTCACCATCAAGTAGATGGTGGCTCTGGTTTACCGTGTGGCCAGGAACATCACCAAGGTGGCTGTCACCGCCCCGAGTGTCTGTCAACGCTTGTACAAGCACTTGTAGCATCTCACCTGCTGAAGAGTACGAATTCAGCACCCAGCGTGTCTCAAATGATAATTAACTTGTCACTAGGACATCTTTGGTGGAAAGAAATCAGCTATTTTAGTACCACTGTCCCCATGTAAACAGTCCAGCTCTCCCCAGGGCTCCTGCTCAGCCCTCCTGTTACTGAGGGCTGTGTTTTGCAAGTGAGGAAACAGGGGTACAGGCTCCCCAAGAAACCCACGGCCACGGGAGGAGGTGAGACAGGATTTGGGGCCATTTGGGGGCTCCTAGCTCACTAGCTGCCTTCGCTGCAGGGCAGAGGGGCTCCCTGGCATCCCAAGCACCTTTCCAAAGCGCTCTCTCATTGCAAGTTCCCTTCTTCCCATGCACTGGAAGGAAAACTAGGGCGTACCACTGCCACGAGCTGCACCAATCACGCCATACACCAGAGGCACCTGGGCTCGGAACTGGTACTACCCCGCCGTGACAGCTGGTGTGCTAGGTCCAGCCTAACGGATCCTTGCCAGCCTTTCTCCTTCACCTGGCCTTGACGCCGTAGTAGCAAATGCCATCAAATCCCCACTTGAGTGCCCAAAATCAACTGGGCTCTACCACACGGAACATCCAGCAGGTCCCAATACAAGTGAGCTGCTTACCATAGGCGAAAATCAGGTCTGTCAGGACGTTGAGGCTGAGGTCAGCGTGCTTCTGAACCAGGTGGTAGGACAAGGCTCGGAGCAGAGGCACGCAGCGCCGGTTCTGGTAAGCCAGAGCCAGCATTATTTTCCGGATGTCATCGGGGTTGAACTGTTCAGCAAGTTCCAGAGCCTGCCAAGAAATGGTTTACACAGGGATGTAAAGGGAAAGCACAAAGCAAGGTGCAGATGCAGGCTTTATTCGGAGCGGGATGCGCCATTGCTACCAGCTGAGCCTCTCCAAGGGTGATGGGGCCTGGAACTGGTGAGCGTTTAGAAGGCAGCGAGGCTAAGCGGCTGGCAGCGAGCGTAACAGCTCACGTGGAGAGAGGGTGAGGAAAGCAGACCCTCGTCCACTCAGCCAGGATCTCCCCACTGCTGGTTCTGCCTCCCGCAGCCAGCAGGACCTCTGTGTCCATTCCTCTGGTGTGTCCAGGCACCGTAACGTGCTGTCGGGCAAAGACTGACGGAGGAAAGGCACCCGCTGCCGGATCAGCACCCTGCTTTCCACTGTAATTTCTGCTTCGTTTGCAGGACACTAAGCCAATGTCATTAGTTTGGGCTCTGCACAAGCTGACCACCTCATCAGCCCGTTACAGCATTCTGACTCATCACACCAGTGTCTGTAGCATTTATTTATCCCCAGGGTCGAGGGAGAGGGACAGTGGGGCTCATGAGCTACAGCTGTTGCTGTGGCAGCTGTTTGGCCAGTCCCCAGCACGGGCTGGACGAGGACTGAATTTGACGCAGCTGCAGTCGGGGTTCCTGTAGTGGTTCCAACCCAAAGGACATTTCCCTGCTCCTGCGAGCAAGAGAAACGGGCCCACTGAGCACAGGAGGGGACAGACCTTTGAAGAGGACGGGTGCCTGGAGGCAGCCAGAAGGCGAGGACAGTACGGGCAGTCCTTGTCCTCACTCCCCTCACAGCCTGGCTCGTACCAGGAAGCAAAGGATGGAAGCTTTTGGCAGCTGTGTTATGCTGGCTCTGTAAGTTACCACTTGCCAGCTGAGTTAAGGAAATTTGAGCTTGTTCTCTGCAAACCTGCCACAGCTGTGAAGCAAAATGCATCAGCTCACCCCATCTTCCTGCAGTGCAGACCAGTGCGAGTCACCCACTCACACCAATATGGACTGGGAAGGGGCTGGCAAGTGCAAGCCATCTACGCAGCTCCTTGGAAACCCCTCTTTAGAAGCACCCGTGCACGGGAAGCTGCTTTAACAGCAACTCCTAAGCGCACACCAAAGTACTCTGGAGCTGCAACGAGCGCAGCCTGTGTGGGATTAGCGTTGACGTACCGGATGGGTTGAGGGGGACGGGGCTCTCCCGCGGCCGTCACCTGCGGGAGGCAGCCTGTCCGAAGGGAACGGAGGTGGAGAGCCCAAGCCCCTACCTTGTCCTCCAGCCGGTCCATCAGAGCCGGGGAGACGTGCCCGACCTTGCCCATCAGCATCACCACGGTTCGGGTGCCCTCAAGCTCCGTCCAACGCAGCTCCAGTTTCTTGATGACTTCGTTCAGCAGCTGGCTCTCCTTCCCCTGCTTCATTGCCAAGAACTCTGCCAGGGAGGCGAGCTGCCTGAAAGTGAGGCGCCGCAGCCGCCACAGCACCTCCTGCTCCACCGACCGCATCTCTCTCCTGTTGCTGTCCATCCCCAGGGCGTAGAGGCTCTTCAGGAGGTTCACCAAGGTGTTATTCCACACCTGAGAAATCTGGGCAAGCAGAGAGAAGAATAAGGGAAAGGTGTTGATCAGAGACAGCACGAGAGTATTCAGTTGCCAGTCACAACAAACACCAGGCAACGCTCTCTCTCTACAGAAAGAGCTGCACAGCGTTGAGAAGACATGAGAGTCCTCCTCGGTCCGAGGACATCCAGCTGTCCCCCACAATGCGAGACCTCTGCTCCTCCTGCCTGGTCAGATACAGACTGGAGCGACCCAGCGCCCTGGTGAGGAAGAGGAACCTCAATGCCTGTACCACAAACTGAAGCCACGCACCGATCCCAGCAGCATGGATGAGCCTCGAGAGGTAACCGCACGTCGCTTATAGAGCGGCCATGTAAGTGTGAACTCCCTCTGTCTCGGAGAAGGAAGTTACATAGATTTGCTACCAGCTGGGTGAAATATTTAACTAGACTTTACCTTTTTCTGGGGGCACTTCAGCTTCCTTGTGGTGTGGCTGGTAAAACAAACAGCAGCAGGAAAGACCGATAATTCAGGGGCAGAAACTTGGGGGTCTCACAACTTGCCTCAGCACCTCAGGTCAGATGAAACTCATCCTAGAAGTTTCAGTTTCTCTCCAGTGTCTCTGAAAGGAGGCTGGGCACGAATCCCACCGTGCTGGGAGCACCAGGACTTGCGCAGTCCCACCCTCTGCCTGCTGACCTTCTCTGCCTGGCCACCACCAGCTGCTTTTCCACTGGCACGCGAGGTTGAGCTTGTGGTTTTCCACCAGCAATCGGTCTTCCAGCTTTCATCTCCTTCAGCATCTGTCAGGGAATGCCTGGCACCTCTTTATTTCCAGTCCAAGCTTCCCCAGCTGTGCCCTGCTGCTGCCCTGCAGCACTACAAGGCAACTCCAGCCTGAAAGCTCTCCCAATTTCTATAAAACTAAACCAAATCTGTAGCACAAGGTGGGTTCTGATGGGCCCTTCAGAAAGCGTCAGTGCGCCAGCCGCCCGGTACAGAGCGCAGCGCCTGCTTGACAGAACATCCCAATGTTACAAAATGATTTTAAAAATGAGGGGATGCTTCTCAGATCGAGTAGGCAGGAGGCAAGCGAGGCAGTTGCTGCGAGATGCTGAATTTCAGGCAGGAGAGACCATGCGGCTTTGGGCAAACAAAGGCTTTAACTTTCTGGCCTGTGCAAACTCCAGCATGGCGAAGTCCTGGAGCGCTTGTTCAGCACCTCAGGCACAAGAACGACATGAGCGCTGCCAGGGTACTCTGCTAAAATCTGAAAAATGACGGACCAGGACGCAGCTGGGTAAGCGAGCAGAGCTCGCGATTTGCCCTGGGTTATTCAGAAAGTCACTCTGAGAACCAGATTACTCCCCTGGCTGATCCCTCACCTTTTTCAGCCATTCATGTGTACACAACTCACCTCCCAGTCTGTTAAGAGCCCTTTCCCTCGATGCTGTCCCGGCCCACGCCTCACCTACTGTTCAAAATCTCTAGCTCACTGACACAAGGACATTGCAAGCTGCTTAATTTTAGTTTCTTCGCATCAAAGCATCTTTGCATCTACACAACGACCTCTTACATTCAGTTATCTATGACTGAGGCTGCAATAACAGCTTGTTGGAGAAGGGTAATTGTGTTTGCAGTGAGTTTGCTTGCTTTACATCTCAAAATCCATAGCCACATCGCTCTTGGCAGTTTCCTACACTTTGGTCACACTTCCTCACTTGTCACATCACTCATGCAGTGCGACAGCTTGGCTTTGCCAGCTCTGGGGCATGCCTTCCCCATTGAGGGGTCCCCAGGGACACCGGCACCCCTTTGATCCATGATGACAGCGACAGATCAGCAGGAGCAGAACTTTCACTCCAAGTACAGCAGCATGGAAGCATTTCAGCTGAACGGAGCTAACCAGGCAGCCTCAGGACAAATGCCACCTCTCTGCTATCCTTAGACAGGTTTTAGGGAGCAGAGATTATGGATCAGGAGAAATATGAGGCATCTGCAGGATGCTTGTACCCCCAGAGCCCGGCCAGGAACCTCATCAAATTCAACAAGGCAAGTTCACAGGTCAGGGCAATCGCCAGTACCAGCACAGACTGGGGGATGGATGGACTGAACACAGCCTGGTGGAGAAGTACTTGGGGCAACACGTGGGTAAAAAATGGGACATGAGCCGGCAATGTGCGCTCGCAGCCCAGAAGCCAACTGTGTCCTGGGCTGCCCCCAAAGCCGCGTGGCCAGCAGGGCGAGGGAGGGGATTCTGCCCCTCTGCCTCGCTGTGGGTGGATCCCCCTGCAGGGCTGCGTCCAGCTCTGGAGCCCTCGGCACAGGAGAGACATGGACCTGTTGGAGC
>NW_010536280.1:0-1703 GCF_000687285.1 Phaethon lepturus | reverse complement strand
CGGCCGGAGAAGGCCCCAGCAGCGCTCCGAGGGCTGGAACAGCTCTGCTGGGAGGACAGGCTGGGAGAGCTGGGGGGGCTCAGCCTGGAGCAGAGAAGGCTCCGGGGAGACCTTCCTGCAGCTGCCGGGGTGAGAGGGGCTGATAGGAAAGATGGGGACAGACTTTTTAGCAGGGCCTGTAGTGACAGGACAAGGGGCAATGGTTTTAAACTAAAAGAGGGCAGATTTAGACTAGAAAAAAAAAAGAAAAAGACATTTAGACTAGACATAAGGAAGAAATTTTTCACCACAAGGGTGGTGAAACTCTGGCCCAGGTTGCCCAGAGAGGTGGTGGATGCCCCATCCCTAAAAACATTCCACGTCAGGTTGGATGGGGCTCTGAGCAACCTGCTTTGGTTGAAGATGTCTCTGCTCATGGCAGAGGGTTGGACTAGATGGCCTTTACATGTCTCTTCCAACCCAAACCATCCCATGATCCCACAATGTGGGGCCCACGAGCTGTGGGTATTTCCAGAGCTGCTGGCTGGGCCAGCACCAACTGCAGTGGACGGCGCTGAATTCAGTGGGGCTGCCGGGGTTTGACAGTACGAGGTGCCGAGCAGGGTGCACTGGTTCCCTTCAGATGCCCCATCTTACCCCGTGGCCTCTCCACTGTCTGGCTGCGGGTATCTGATGCATCTTTGCCACTAACTGGCAAAGGTGCTGCTATATCTTACTGAGAGAATGGAAAATTCGTGGGGACAGGAGCAAGGCAGCATTTAGCGAGGATGATCTCTCCGCTATGTTTTGCGTCTGGTACAAAAAGCAGTGCTTTTAGATAGAAATTATCAAGCATCCTGCCTAGAGCTGGTAATTTCACCGCCTGGTCCCCTCAACTTCATCTTTTACTTGGAAAGGCAAAGTACAAACCCTAAACAAGCAGCCGGTTCACTCCAAGGAGCTCTGTCCACTTTCCACCTTGTGCTCTTTCCCAAACTGCTTCTGCTGCAAAGAGGGAACTTACCTGGGAATCTGTGATGCTGATGAGCTGTTCAAAACGTTCATCTTGCAGAATACTCTCTGTTTCCAGCTTTTTTTCCGCTGCGAGCCAGGAAAGTTGAGTAATTATTAGTGAGGCTTGGTTGCTGTTAAGAGCATGGTCTTCGCTCAACTGGAGGAGCTCCTGAGGACTTGTGGCCGTTTCAGTCAGTTCCCTGATCACTTTGTGCTCTGGGTTTCTGCTGTCCTCCACCTGCTCTATGACTGAGAATCCATCTGCCCAACTGGAAGGGCTTGAACTATGAAACGAAGCCAAGGGTGTCTGAGGCAGAGCTCTTGCCATCGCCACCTTCCCAGCTGGCCCCAGCAGAGAAGCCGGGACTGCCGAGGGAGTAGAGATGAAGGCAGCGAAGTGCCGCCAGCAGCAGCGTCGCACCAAGCAGGCTGCCATGGTGGAAGGCGGGTGGAGAAGGAAGGCCGGGGGCGGTAACCAACTGGAGGTCAGTGCCGCATTTCAGGAACCCTACAAAAGGAAAAGAAACCCTTTAGGAGCGGGAGTGTCAAAGACAAAAAGAAGGAGGCAGCCAACTTTTGGTGACACTTGTGAGGAAAGGACTGTTTTGATGGGCAGTATTGGATGTGAAGCAGCAGTAAAAGCTTTCTGGCAATCAACTGGCAGAACACTGCTGTGGAAGAGACTATACACTTCCCTGCTGGGGTTAACC
>NW_010536279.1:0-1455 GCF_000687285.1 Phaethon lepturus | reverse complement strand
CCCCGCTTCTTATTGCTTACTTTTTAGTTCTTTTGCCCAAGACACTGTATTTTTCACTTCTTTGTCGTCTTCCCTAGACAAAAGCACAGGACTTGGGGAAAAGGATCAGGGAAGGGGAAATTCCTATCCTGACATTTATTTCTTCAGTGACCTTGACAAAGTCACTTAATTTATTGTTTCCCTTGCTGTAACAAAATGGACAGGAATGAAAACAGAGTAGCTTTCTAACATTCACAACTGCTTCGTGATCCAACCCTATCTGGTCAGTCTGCTTCGACCCCAGACCAAGCAGAGATTCGAGCCGTAATTGTTATCAGTAATGCCTGGCCTCTCTTCTAGACGCACTTTCTGCGGCGGTCAATACCTGTGCAGCAGCCGGCCGTGGCAGGAGAATAGCAATCGCCAGAATAAATGCTGTGCCCTTTCTCCCAAGCCTGTTGCATCTCAATAAACTCTGCAGTGTCTCCAGCAAAGGGGGAATTCAAAAGGGTGGTCCCAATCAGGACTCTGAAGAGCTTTGCATTCAGAATAAGACACTATGGGAGTATCATGATGACAGCTGCACTTACATCACTGAAAATAATTATTCTGATCCATGAACACAAGCTAAGCCATAAGAATGGTCTTGTAAGCAAGGTCTGTTTTAATAGAAACATAAGTATTATGCATTACAGCCTATTATAAATTGGTTCTAATTTTCTCCTGACACACTGTGAATTAAACTAGTTAGGATACCCAAAAAAATAACAAATGCCACAAAGCAGAAAGCAAGCTCAGTGTCTGAAGGTTAATGATTGCTCATGAAAGCTACAGAAATAAATTATCTGCCTAGGGACACTGTCACATGATCGGCACAAAAGCTGCAACAGCCGAAAATGTTTATGTAGAGAAAAAAACACTGTCAGCATCACAGCGCCCTTCCCCCACCGCTGAAGCGGAGTCCCGAGCCAAACAGCTGCTCCTGCCTGCTTACATTAAACTAATTTGTGCTGCAACATTGCAGCTGCTTAATTTTTAGACTGAACTTTATCACCAATAAGTGTTACAATAACAAGTGATCCAGCCCTATCTCTGAAGAAACAGCAAGTTCCTCAACAACACAGGCAGCTGAAGGTGCCGAAATTCGAGAAAGAAGGACAGTGACCAAAACAATATTCTAGATCATACTGACCTACTCCCGCTTTCACTGGGGAAGGCTTAAAAGGCTGGTTTGCTCCTAAATTAGCTGGGGATCAGACCGTGCTCCTAGGCGGACGGGGGTTGTCCCACCCCGACATGGGGGACCCGCGTCCGAGAGCCACGGCGGAGGCTGATGGAGCAGCGCGGTGCGGTGCCGGGGCTTCAGGGGGTCGCCCGCCCTCCCAGCTGGCCTCCCCTGCACCGGGTATTTTGGGATTGCGCTGCAGAGCCCGGTCACTCGCACCCGTCCCCGCAGCCTTTGCCCCTTCCCTTCTC
>NW_010536278.1:0-1465 GCF_000687285.1 Phaethon lepturus | reverse complement strand
TTCCAACCTTAATGATACTGTGATTCTGTGGTTTTGAAATAGGTGAATATTATGTCTAATAGGGTCCGTAATGAAATAACTGTAAATTGTATTTAAATCATATTTAAATTGTTTTCCCTAAAACATAACTCATTAAAACTAGATCCATTTGTGGCCAGAATAAGATATGTTTCATAAAATAACAGAATAATATGTGCAATGCTTTTGGCTCTTCCCTTGCATTTTACCTTGATACAAAAGCTCACCTTATAAATTGCCAGCTAGTCTGGGAAGAGAATCAAGGAAGATCTAGCAGTTACCAGAGTACTCCTTTGAGGGTCTTCGGACAAATATAGAGAGATATTTCTGATAGCAGGATATAGATATTGTGGGAGATAACTCTTCCTATGAACAGAATAATTCAAAGTTAGCTTATAAACAAAATATAATACATTTAAAATAAATGTGTAATCAGAATAAAATTAGGAGAATGTGCTAAGGGTACAATATTTCTCAGTGTTATTTGTGTCATCAAGATGTGTTTTGAAATCGGTCATTGGCATCATTATTGGTGATATCAAATGTCTTTGTGCCACTCAGCATGGGTTAAATAATTATTTTCAGTATTACATAAAAGTTGTTAATTTCAAAACACATCAACTGCCTACTTAAAGACAATCTGAAGTATAGCCACAAGAATGTGCTGCCCATTTTGCCTGCATCTCCACCTAAGAGCTCCAATCTACTGGTCCATAGACTTCATAAGCAGCAAGTACAAGTCCCTGCCAATGAACTCCACAGTCCACTTTGCAGGTCTGCTCCCATGAATGTGATTAATACTATTCTGGTCATATCCTGGGTTTGACTAAAAGGGATTTGAAAGGGAAAGACTAATTTTAATGTTAGAAACAAAAAAAAATCCTTTTAGCATGGAGGATGTCTTTTTCATCTATTGCTGTTATGTAAAATATTTGAACCATGCCTCTTCAGAATTATTGTTACTGGTTTCTTCTCTTGTGCTGACCTACCAATTCTACAAGTACAACTATTTGTACTATTCAACTATTTATACTTTAAAATAAAGAGAAGTTTTTTTTAAAAAAGTAGGGTTTTTTATTCCTTGAAAGAAAGTATAGAGTTGACTTGTAATCAAGCCTGTCACTTTTTCTGTTTAGAATTGTAGGCTTGCCGTTTCTGGAAGTTTTTCATTCCAGTAAGCCTTTCACCAACTCTTTGTCCAACAGCAGTCTTAATGTCATAGAATCATAGAATAGCCAAGGTTGGAAGGGACCTTGAAAGATCATCTGGTCCAACCTTTCATGGGAAAGGGAGCCTAGATTAGATTATCTAGCATCCTGTCCAATTGTGTCTTGAAAAACCCAGCAATGGGGACTCTACCACATCCCTGAGGATGTTGTTCCAGTGAATGATTGTTCTTGCTGTAAAAAATGACTCTCTTATATCAAGATGAAACCTCTCCTGGTGC
>NW_010536277.1:740-3564 GCF_000687285.1 Phaethon lepturus | reverse complement strand
TTTCCCTCTCCCGAGCCCTCGCTCCGGCTTTTAACAACCCGCAGCTGAACGAGTGACCTGCTCCGGGCTCCCGGATTCAACATCTGCAGTGATTAATCTCCTCAGGATTAAGTTCCCCTGATTTAAAACAACAGATAATGGCTAATAAGGGGAAACATCCCTATCATAAACACTGCTTTGGCATTTACCATTTGAAATAATTTATATTCTCTGGTCTAGTGGGTTTGTATCACCAGACTTAATGACTGTTTCTGTTTAATTTTCAGATGCTTAATTGCAGTAGAACACTTCAACACCATTAAATTAAAACAAGCTACCAGCTTTTCCTTGCCTATGCTGCTGGCCTGGCTCCAAGTGACATTTAAAGCGATCTCAGATGTTTTATTCCTGCCACACAGGCTGCTCGCTTACGAACAAAAAGTGTGGGCGCCCATCGGGGAGGGGGGGGTGTATGGGGAGGGGTGTGTGCATAAAGCCACCAACATGGGAGCATTAAAAACAACTTCCAGGCAGAAGAGAATTGGGATGAGGCTTGGTAGCCACAACTGCTTTCTCCTCTCCGGAGCGGATCTGCGGCACCTGGCCGTGCCAATGGCCGAGCTGCCGCCGGGCGAAGGGTTTGGGGGCACGGGAGGACCCCAAAAACGGGAGCAGACCCTCGAGAGGAGCCGTCAGCCCGCAGCCTTGGCAGGACCCCCCCCCCTCCTTCGGCCCAACACAAGCTCTTCTGGGGCTTCGCTGGAAGAGATGCTGTTAAGGGGCTTTATCTCGGGCAATTTCCCATCTTTGAGCAAATTTCCCAATGTGGAAGTACTTTGGGTATCAGGTACCTATTAAAAAGGAGTAAGAGGAAATGGAGTTCCTCTATAAGTCAATATTCCTCGGTAATGGATGTTTAGAGTTAGTATGTGTCTTTACAACATCATTCATAGGGGTATTGTTTGCTTCTGACAGTTTTTCTTTCAAGATTAATGTGCTTATGAAAACCTTGTGCACTGCTCTACGAGGCAAGCTTGAAATCCATCAGCAATACCATCGCCATGACACAATGCTGGGAGAGCAAAGCAAATGACAAACAGAATCTGGTTTTTCAGAAACCAGTGTGTGTTGAAGAGAAATGATCTGAGGCAAAATTTGGCCTCTCTCCAGCCACCCTTCCTGTTCTGCTGTTGGCACTACCAGAGAAGAGGGAGAGAGTAAAAATATATGTGAGGGAGTAAAAGAAAACAAAATTAATTGGGGGGGGGGAGAAAATAACTCAAACCTGCTAGTGCTTGGTCTCTTTTTAGCAAACAAGCATATGGAAAATTCATATAAAGTTTAAAGACTATTTCAGCCAAACATGCTTGTTATACATATAAATAATTTCATCAGAGATCAGCGGAAACAATGCAATTAGAGTCGAGTTGCATTTAGCATGTTGGGATTGCATCCAGTTGACGTGCATCCTCGTGAAAATTCAAACATCATGGACCAGACCCTGAGCTACTCTCAACTGCCAAAACCGGGTTGATTTTTTTTTCATGGGTTTTTTGCGGGTTTGGGGTTTTTTTTTTTTTTTTGGTTGGGTTTTGTGTTTTTTTTTTTTGTTTTTTTTTTTTTTTTACTGTTTGCTCACCCGACCCTGATTAGAGGAGACAAGGGTCTGGCCTCGCTGCTGCAGGAGACAAACCAGCGCGCAGCACGAACAGGCTGAGGTTAAGCGTTACACGCTGTAGCTGGGCGTGAGGGAGCTGGGTGCCCCGCAGGAGGTACGCAACCTTCGCTGGTGGGCGGTGGTGGGACTCGGGCCGCCCTACGCAACCTTCGCTGGTGGGCGGTGGTGGGACTCGGGCCGCCCTAGTAGGTGGCCGCAGGAGGGGGACATGATGCGCTGCTCCCTGGGGCCAAGTCCTTCCCACGGCCACCCAGACCATTCGGAGGCTTTGCAGAAAAGGGGGTGAAGGTGGGTGATATCTGGAAGAAAAAAAGTTAAATGTTGCTCTTACTTGGGCAAAGGCGGCTTCGTATTCACACCTGCCTCCTGGTCATCTGCAGGAAGAAGACTGTCCGTGTCCCAGACAACGTGAAGGTAGCACCCTCCTCTCGCCCCGCTCAGGGCTGGGAGAGACCTAAAAAAAAAAAAGCATTAAGCCAACATTCATGCTGGGTTACCTGATCCCCGTGCTGGGATGAACGTACGAACAGCCTGGATTCAGCCCCTCGCACTCCTGTTTTGGTCATTATCTCAAGAGGAGACACAATGCCCTCTTTTTCTTTCTGTTACAGCTAGCTGAAAAATAACACTTAAAATTAATTTCATTCTCCCGGGGTCTTTAGATGAGCAACCACGAGGCGCAGACCTAGTCCTGTGCGGCGCCCGGCAATGAATCTGCTGTCCCCACTCAAAGCTTGTGACGCTGTAGTTATAAAGCCTCTAATAAACCCAGAAGTGATTCATTTTCCTCCAAAAGCCCAACGGCTGAAGTCACCTGGGATCACCTTCCCATCTCCTCCAGGAGCCTGAGGGGCTTTCTTGGCTTTCCAAGGGAAGGAGACTGGCAGGGGCAGGACGTCCGTCCGTCTGTCCCTCCCTCTGTCTTCTTGACGCCCATTGCTCAGCGCCCGCTCACGCACTTTGCTCATCCTCAGGCAAACGTCAACGGCAACCCCCAAAATATTCATTTTCTACCAGTGAGCTGCAGGGGCTGGGGAGGAGCAGACCCTGAGCTATGCCCCCACCCTGAGGAAGGGGCTCCCCTGAGCAGCCACGAGGGCACGGGAAGAGCCCACAGAACTGCTTCTTATTACTCTCCCTCTACTAATTTCCATCAGACCAGGTTCA
>NW_010536277.1:415-726 GCF_000687285.1 Phaethon lepturus | reverse complement strand
GGCCGTGTGTGCTCGCCGCAGCCCTACCGAGGGGGCAGCTCCACGCCAACGAGCTTACCCTGGTCAGCCAACAAGGGCAGAGGAGCAGAGAACCGGAACCTCAGGAAGGGTGAGCGAGTGCCCCAGGATCAGTAGAGGGGGAAAAAAACCACCGAACATCACGACAAAGAGAGCACAAGTCCCCTGATGGGGAAAACTCCCTTTCCACCAGCCCGTTTTATTTCTCCGTGGATGAGCTGCTGTCGCCCGGCACGGCACAATCACCGTCGTCTCTTACTTCGGACGCCCGCGTCCCCAGCAGCCGCTTTGCG
>NW_010536277.1:0-254 GCF_000687285.1 Phaethon lepturus | reverse complement strand
CGGCGCGCCACCACGCCCACACCTCCGGCTTCTGCTGAACGCTAGCGGCGAGCAAATGCCGGTTTCGTAGGAAAGCGAGTCCCGAAGGGGATATCTTTCACCTCTTTGTGACTTCTTCCACAAATACATCATCCTTCAACACCTTTTAGTTGACAAAAGCCTCTGTCAACAGAGCCTGAACTTCAAACTTGATACCATCTCCGTACCAAGAGGAACCGGTTGCGCCAGAAGCGCTGCTGGAAGAGATGGAGGTG
>NW_010536276.1:0-713 GCF_000687285.1 Phaethon lepturus | reverse complement strand
CAGCCGTCACGACATTCAGAGCAGGTGTGAAGCTTTTCCCTTCCCAGGCTGGGGATGAGAGTTAGTGGGCGGCTGTTTTCCAGCACTTGCACGGAGATACTCCGTTGGCTTCACGTGGTCTCTTTTTTCCCCGGGGTGGTCCATGCTTTGCATTTCAGCTTGTGACTCTGTGTCATTCCCTTCCCTGCCCTAATTTCCACCTCCCCCTGTTGTGCTGTGGTTTGATAAACCCAAGGTGCTTTTGACAGGGGTAAGTGCTCTAGAGGGACGCAGAGGGGGGTCAGGTCCTACAGCACAGGCAGTGCACAGGGAGATCTTGAAAAGCCCAGGGCAGGCAGTGCAGCATCCTTCCTTCATGTGGCCACCAGAAAGCAGCTCAGAGGTCCAGGAGCTTTATATTTGAAATGAGGGCATTGTCCCTGCTTGCCTTATTTACCTTCAAGGCCAGCTTGGCTGTGATACCCTTTGTAGAGGGACACCCAATATCCCTTGCAGGGGGCCACCCCTCCCCTTGAAGGCTGGGGACATTCCTCAGAGCCTGACCAACAGAAGAGGGAGACCAGTGAGGAGGGGGGTGAGCTCTTCCAGCACCCCTGGGACAGCTGGTCTGCATGGGCTGGGGATGTGGGGGTACCTGGGGAAGAAGGAGCCTTTTCCATCACTCAGACCCTTGTTGTCCCCCCGCAGCAGCTGATGTACGTCGTGCATCAGCA
>NW_010536275.1:5916-6751 GCF_000687285.1 Phaethon lepturus | reverse complement strand
AACGGGAAGTAAGAAAGAAGGTAAGACAAATTCCAAGACCTGGAAAGGTATCCATCCCCCTGTGATCTGGGTTTATCCCAGCCAGAGTAGGTTTGGTGATAAATTGTCTGCCGGTGTTAACAGCGAGTCGAACGCGGTCCTAATGCTCGTGGCACCGGCCGCGGCGCTTGATGGCTGCTGTCAGCTGCAGGTCAATTCAAAAGGGTATCGGGACAAACAAGGATTAGGAAGGAAAACAAGAAAAGCCCAGATTTCAGTGGGAGAGTGCAGCTCCTAGAGATGCAGCCCCCCCATCTCCCTATCTGCAGCTCCAGCGCCTTTGCTTGCGGCGGGATCAGAAGAATATTTCCGTGTGCCCGCTCCTGTGGCATTTTATCCCAGCAGCACCAGAGAAAATCTTGTAGAGCTGCTTCGTCGCCCGTTCCTCCCGGAGGTCGGTAGATGTGTAACTCGGAATCGGATCGGCCGCGGACGGAGCAAATGAGCCGACGTAAGCCTATCATATATTTGGTTTATAATATTGCTCAGTTTTCCCAAATTTGCTCTACGCTGCTCCTCGAGCCCTCGTTCTTCTCAGATCACCCTTGAAGGGACCTCTTGTTCCCTTTGAGGCGTCTCTGCTGCTTTTCTTTCCCATCCCTGGGTTTGTGCCTGACAGAACGTGTCTTTCGGGACACGGATTTCTTTTTTCCCCTGCTGTTCCTTCGCCTCGTTTCCGGCCGATTGCAGTTTTGCAGTGGGAGGCTTGGCAGGTAGCGCCTCTGCATGGCGCGCGTCCCCCGTGTTCCCGTACGTTTTCCATACTGGGTGATTTTGATTAAAACGGCCTGTCGTC
>NW_010536275.1:0-5885 GCF_000687285.1 Phaethon lepturus | reverse complement strand
GAAGAGCGGATAAATACCTCTAGGGGAAGAGGAATAAATACATTAGGGAGCCGAAGGGAGAGCCCTGCGGGATGCTGGCTGCCCAGGTGTGACGGTTCAGCCAGGAGACTCCTTAAGCTCCTTGTGAAGACTGACGGATAGGTTAAAAAAAAAACAAAAAAACAAAAAAAAAACCAAAACACCAAAACGCAAAGATGCGTCACATTAGACGCTCGCTCGCTCTCTAAGCCCTGACAGTAATTTCCTCGCACTTTTCATTTAACGTCGGTTCTCGAACAGCAGCAAGTCTTTGAATCTGTAAACCGTTCGTCCGAGGACGGGGCGGCAAAGCGTGAGGCCGAGGTAGGAGGCGTAAAGCGAGGAAAGGTAGGAGCTGGTTAAGCCCTTACAGGACACTTTGCAGCCACATCTCTCTCTCTCTCTGTCTCTCTCTTCACAGGCGGGTTCTGGTTTGAGTTGTTGGGGTTTTTCACTAGTCGTAAAGCGGGTATAGTTTGGCAGCGTGAATTCTACAGCTGAGTTAGTAGTCGAGGCTGGACGCAGGCCCCTCGATGGAGTCTCCACCGCTCTTGCTGGGGCTGCAGAAACGCAGGGCGCCGGTTTGGCCGAAACGCAAGCATCAGAGCGGGAATCAACCCGCAGGGATTTTTGTCACGGATTTCGGTTTAAACCCGAAACCCGTTTGCGGCGGGTGGCGTAAAGAGAATAGCGGCCCTTTGGTGCCGATGTTTGCACGCGAAGGATCGGGCTCTGCTTTATCTCGTCGCTCCTACGTCTGAATGCGCTCGTCCCCGCCGTTAGGCAAGGTAATCCTCCGGCTGGTGACTGCTTTGATGAAGGACGGGTTTCCTCACGTACAGACATCCAAAGGGGATGTTTGAGAGAGAGTCTGTAACGCCGGGTCACACATTTGCTAGTTGTCAATCTTTCTATAAAACTCTGAGAAAGCCTCTCTGTTCTGCTTTAGGCATTTAAATAAAAATAGATTAAAACAAACAAACAAAACCCCAAAAAACCACACACAAAACTTTTCCCTAAATGCAGCGCACGTTGGCTTCGCTTTTAAAATTACAAACTGGGAGTATGTGGATCTATTTTCTCGGGAAATAGGGGTTTTTATCATACGATACATCCAGGATTTGCCTTACCCCGACATTTGTGATGCAAAGGAAAGTTTAAGAGAGAGAAGAAATTTAAAAAATTAAACGAGGTAGTTTTCTCAATCCAAACATATGTTTTTACTTCAGCGCAAAGAAATGTAGGCTGTTGCTCGCAAAATGTCTTCTAATAGATGGTCTAGCAGCTCTATCGATTAACACATGCCTCTTTCTTCTGTTACTCTGTCATTTACATGCTGAATTTGTCTCCAAGGCTGTCAGGTGTCCTTTTGTCCGTGCCACGCGCGTTGGAAAACCTAAAGAACCGATGCCTTCACGCTACGATGTTTGTTAAAGCGAAATGTTAACAAAGCTCGTCCCGAAGATGACGTGATGCCGCTCGTGCGTTTAGTCCCTCCTACCCGTGCCGATCGTGCAGCAGTCATTTCTGTTGTCAACGAGGCACCCTTCAGTTTGGACATGGGATCTCCAGCGTGCGCAGCCGGGACCTCATTTAAATTTATCTTTCGCTTGACAGCGGAGTCGTGTGAGAAACGGACCCTTCGGAGGGATTTTTGGACGGCATCGCTAAAAGGTAGGAACGGGGGTTGCGCAGCTCGCAGGGGAACGGGTCGCTCGGTCGGTCCCATCGCTGCACCGGACACGTTACAAAACCCATCCCAGCAGTCGCGCCAGGACTAAACGTCCCATCTGTCGAAGGGTACTCCCACGTAGGTGCAATCCACAGGTATAACAAAGAACACGCAGCATATGCTAAATGTTATCTGCCCTTTCTGCCATAGCTTATTTCAAGCCCGGATGGGTAGAAGATATCGCAAACACCGGGAAGGGTGGCTTTTTTCTTCCCGTGGCACCGGCGTAGATGGAAACAAACACGTGTACCGACCCTGCCTTACTTTACTTTTCCTCTCCAAGGCCAAGGATTTATTCGTCGATAAGCGAAGGTAGGGGGCTGGCGCTGTGTGTTCAAAGATCTCCGATGAATAGATTCCCTCTGTGAAATTTGACCTTTCCTCACCCGCAACCTTTTGACAGCCGAACGGGAGAGGACGAGGCACGGGAGATGCGTGACAGCGAGGAACGCCCGCCTTCTTGCTGGGTGCAGGACCGAGCTGTCACGTACGGTCCTAGTAGCAGCCCACGAGAGAGAAATACCAGCGATAGCTGTAACGCATCATTTCGTTGGGTTCGGTTTGTCAGGATTTCTCCGTTTTCGCTTGGTCTCAAGCGCAGCCTAAAAGGAGGTGCCCAGGTTCCTCACGCGACAGCCTGTTTCTGCTGCAAGGGAGGGAAGGTTTTTCTCTACAGCAGATGTATATGTTTAAAAGGAGAAAAATCCATTTCTCATCTAGGAGCAAGTACTGTCCGTCCCACCCTTTTTGAATAGCACAGGGTAGGGAGGAAAACCTCTGCGGTTTCGGAGAATGAGGGAGGGCACGCGTTTGAGTGCGCTCGGACCCTCGTGGCGACGGGTGTTTGTCCAGATGATGTGGATTAGGCAAAGAGCAAGCGAGTCTGCTAGGCTGAGATGAGATGAGCGATAAACTATCCTTATTTACGCTCCTGTTGCTGCCGGGCAGATTGACGCCTCCCCTTCCGGATCTTGTTCGGAAAAGCGGTGCTTTTGTGCCCGGGGAAGTCTTTTGCTGAGCTGCTAACATGGGAGGTCACTCTCTAAGAAGTCTGCAGAAACGGAGGTCTGGTTACCGCTTTTCCCGCTCAGCCACCTTGGAGAGATTCCGCCAGAGAAATCGGGTCATTTTTCAGGATTTGCATGTGAACATACCACTCCCCAGGAGGGATCTGTGCACGCTTTAAATTGACTTTGATGCCTTGCTTCCTGGCCCCATCTCCTCTTGCACAGAAGCTTCCGAAGGGGTCTTTATGACCTCGATCTCTCTCCCAAGGTGAAAACAGTGCTTTGGGGTTTTAATTAGTCTTGGAGTTTTGGGTTGGGCTTTTTTATTTTTTCTGAAATAAAAGCGTTGGGAGACATCGAAATACCTTAATTTCTCATTCCATTAGAATTATCGGCAACCCCTTAAAGTAAGTGGCAAATCACTGCTAATTCCTTCGGAATTCACTGATAAAACATTTATTGTAATGAATTCGTAGCGAGAGGAAGAAAAAAAAAAAAAAAAGGGAGTCCTTGCATGAGAGAGAACACAGGTGGTGGAGGAGGTACTCGGGGAGGCTGCTCCATCTCCTGGCAGCTCAGGCCTCGTAGCTGGTGGGGCACTTCACTTCTGATTGATTGCATGAGTGAGCGAGTCAGGCGGGGGTTCCCCCAGGTTTAAAGGCATCGAGCACCAGCCTCCACGCAGTAGAAGAGGAGAAGCAAGTAAGTGCACTCGGTTGATGTCGGAAAGCGGGTTTAGAGCTCGCCGTTGAGCGTTTTCATGTTCCCGCTGCTCACGACGTGAAGACGGGCGCTGCCTGAGCGGGCTCCGAATCCAGCTTGTCTCGCACGTCGGTGGTCTAACCTGAAATAAGCCTTGTCTTTCAAACGATTCAAGAAGCTTTTGGAGAGAGGAGCTTCGCAAGACCCTCGTGACACCAGGCAAGCCTGCTCAAGAAGACCCTGCGAGCGGCGTGAGATTGCGGGGGAAACAGCGCCCAGTCAACCCAAACGCTCTCACAGTATAGCTCGTATACACTATCACGCCCTGTCTGGACACAGCTCACCGAGAAACGATACCACCAAGAAAAAGAACCTGGCGATCAAGGTTGGTTTTCACCAGAAAGCAATGGCGCTGAGCAGAAGTGAGCAGAGGAGGAGAAGTGAGACAAGCCCCCGCTACCCGTGGGAAATGGTGTTTAGCCAACGTCAGCACATGGAAAAGGGCAAGGAAGCCAAGGCCAGCGTGACCAACGCTGCCGTCACAAAGTAGCATAACGCAGGCCAGAACGCAGCAAGCTGTTATTAACGTCTTCTAGGACAAGCCTGGGAAACAGTGCTGCGTCTGCTGATGGGTTTTGCAGAGTCCAAGGAGGCGGTCGGGTCCGTGCTGCGTACTTCCCAACCCCTCCTCCTTTCGTACCAGGTTCCGAGCGCTTGCTCGCTTGCTACAAGCATCCTTCGGGATGGGAAATGTAAGCCTGACACTGAATTTTTAAATTTTTTTTTTCTTTTATCCCCCTCCCCTCTCCAGCAAGCGAGGAAGGAAATTAGTTTTGAAATAGAAAGAGAGACCGACGGAGCGCAGAAAGATCAAATTGCGAGACAGTCGAAATGAGCTGCAAAGACCCACGAACCCAGAAGCAATCCAAAGAGCATGCCGAAATTAAAGCTCCCTTCTCTGCCCTGCCAGTAACACATGGCCTCTGCACCAGAGGGGGTTTATGTTCATCCGCAGATGAGAAGAAAGGGAAATCGTCGCGTTCAGGTGCCGAGGAGAGGCCGGGCAGCGCTTTGTCACAGACCTCAGGTCAGCCCAGCGACCGCAACAAGAGCAGCAGAGGAACTGGGGCAGGGATGGGAAAGGCTTGGGCCAAGCACAGGGACAGCCCAGGCACGGACCCTGGCCCTTCAAGACAAGGAGGTGGCTCCCGCCCTCACCCTTTTTTGTGTTTCATTTACTTTTTTTTTATGTGTATAGAAAAGTATTTATTTCTATAGACGCATGCAAATATATATACACACACACACACACGAGTATGTACTTTTAAAAAACTCAGAATTTCAAATAGTTAAGACTGAGTATATACTCAGTGCGGAATGTTAAACATAGTACATGGAGTAGGCATGACGTAGTACACATTCTGTGTGTACTAAATAGTATATATTCCATGATGTGAAGTGTTGGGATCACCCTGCATGGCTCGACCTCAAGGAGAAGGAGCTGTAGCGTTGATCTGCGCGGCTCGACCTTAAGGAGAAGGAGCTGGGGCACTGAGAAGCTGGTAAACAGCTGGATATCTGCACGGCTCGGCCTTGAGGAGAAGGAGCTGCGGTAAACAACTAAGAAGAAGCGAGGAAAACAGGAACACCTGCAAGCAGCAATCCTGACTGTGTGAGGGGCGCGTGGACAGCGCGTGATATTTTGTATATAGCCAATTGCAATAGTGTGTGTAACAAGTTGTAACCAATCATGAGTGTGTGCGCAGTGACTAAGCGCAAATTATGATATATATCGGAGTCAGACAAGACAATAAACGGCTTCGGAATATAACTCTCATAGAGTTGTGAAGTCCATCCTTCTCCCGCAGTGAAGTCAATATATTTTAGAGGGCATAATGTATATTAATATCTATTTTACATATTATAGATCTGATTCAATTAGAGAAACTGTGTACTCTATACAAAATGCAATATAAAGCAACCGTGTAACAATGTGTATGTAAACACTATGTAAGGTGAGCGATACAGGTACCATCCAGTATGGAAGTCATATATGGCAGCAATGTACTAAAAATAGTTCGATAGCGATGCGATATATACCATATCCCCTTCAATAGCCAATGTATGATACTGTACGAAACATAGAAAACCAAATTCTAGAGCATAATAAATACTTAGCTGCACTGCATTTCAAGTGTATAGAACTGAAGCGATACACCTATCGACAGAAAACTAGGTTATGTTACGTACTATGTAATCTCTGTCTTGAAATACTCTGGTAGAGGTTCCTAGAGATACTGTATTTCATTCATACCACACTACATCATTCCTGGTGTAATTCCATGACGGTGTGTGCAAATCTTTAGCGGTAAGATTCAAGACATGACATAATGAAGAGGCGAGGAGCGCGGGAGGCGAGGAGCGCG
>NW_010536274.1:969-1204 GCF_000687285.1 Phaethon lepturus | reverse complement strand
CCGAGGAGGCGGCCTCGACGGCTGGGTTTGGATTAACGATGAGCAACCCGCGCCCTCTCATCAGTGTCATGAAGGGTGTCGGGTCTCAGCACAGCTGGAAGGGACCTGGCCCTCCAGGCTGCTCCTGGAAGCCCAAGGACGGGGCACGGGGCGGGATGGGAGGACGAGCTGGCTGGAAGGAGGGTTTGGGAAGGGGCTGGGGCCTACACAACACGGATCCAGGACCTAGGGAAAG
>NW_010536274.1:0-584 GCF_000687285.1 Phaethon lepturus | reverse complement strand
CTGCGCCAGGATGTACTGCAGCTTGCTGTTCCACGCCGGCCGGTTCTCCGCATCCAGCTCCTCCTCTCCATCCTTCTGCTTGTCCCAGGTGTCCCCCGTCACGTTGAGGACGCTGCGTTTGTAGTCCACGGGCTCTTCGTGGGCCAGCAAGTCGGCCACCGACTCGGTGACATGCTCGCTGCTGTGCTCCCGCTGCGTCACCTTGCTGTTCTTCGGCATTGGGGCGGCTCCGCGCGGCCCCGGGGGGCGGGATGGGGCGAGGGGAGAAGATGAGCGTCCCGCAGGGAACGGCACCCGTGTGAGCTACAGCGCGGGCCTCACCTCCTCTTCATCAGCAGGACCTGGGTGGGGAAGGGGTCGACAAAGGATGAGTCGGTTTTGCCTTAGCCCAAGGGTGTCCTGGTGCTGGCGGGACTGGCAGCACCAGGGGGAGAAGGGTCTCCATCACTCCATGCCTTGGGGACCTCCCTCTGGGCTGGGGGCTGCGAAGGGCCCCCTTCTCCATGAAGGAAGGACCAGGAGCAACCCCCCGGGCTCAGCATTCGTGGAGAAGAGCCTCCCGCGACCCACAGGAGGGAATTTCC
>NW_010536273.1:3078-3304 GCF_000687285.1 Phaethon lepturus | reverse complement strand
TGGTCGGGAATTACAAAAAAAAAAAACAAACAAAGAAGGGGAGGGGGGGTGTGCTGAAATGATGACTCGTTTTGGCTCAAGCCCAAACACTTTGATTTGAGAAGCTGTCGCAGCATCTCGTGCAAAGGACTGTCTATCTCCTCCGGTCCCGGTCTTGGCATCCCGTGCACTCCTCGCTGCACGTCTTCTCCGGCGCTGCCTGGGTCTCCCTGGGCGGGGGGGGCCG
>NW_010536273.1:0-2974 GCF_000687285.1 Phaethon lepturus | reverse complement strand
GCACGTCACCCGACTACGTCGGCAACCCGAGGCTGCGCGGGAGAGTCAAGCTGAGGGGGCAGGGGGTGATGGAAGGACGAGGGGGACCACCAGGACTGTTGGCGATGACCCCTCGGGGATGGGGACCTGTTCTGCGGGCAGATTGCGGAGACCGGTGTGGAGGTAGGAGCTGGGGAGCACCTCGGGAGCTCCTTGCACCCCTTTGCCAGCGAGGAGCAGCTTTCCTTTTGCCACCCAGCGCTGGGGGCATCCCTGGCAGAGTTAGCCGCGTCCCACCACGCCTAAAAATCTTGAGTTTCAAGTCGTGAAAGCAAAGCAGTGGAGGTGAAGCACAAGCTGGAGGGCAAGGAACTGCAGCTGCTGCTGATCTCGGTGTGATTTACGATTAGAAATCAGAGCTCAGGCTGATTTTTATGATGAGGCAGCATGGTCACAGCCCCGAGTGACGGCTCTTCTCGGTGGGCATGATGCGGGGTGCGATAAGAAAGGCTGAACTTTGTAATTAAATCCCACGCGGGCCGTTGTGTTCGGAGCTGGCGAGGCGGGTAAGGATCTCGCAGGCTTTTTATGGGATTAAAATGAAAGCCATGCTCAGCAGCCATCATGGGTTTGGGGAATAAGAGCAGGAGCAAGAACCACTTCTCCGTCCTGCCCTGCCATGGCTTCCTTCCCCGTGTCTCCATCCCAGGTCTTCTCATCCAGCAAGTGATTTTCTTCATCTGCTCGGTGGGGTTCACCTTCCTCTTCGTCATCCCTCTTCAGTCCGGCACGAACATGCACCTCTTCAAAATCATGCAGAACATGTGGTGAGTGCTCACGGCCCTCGGGGAGGGATGGAAGACCCAAGTGGGTGCCATGGCATGTTGAGGGGTACTCTATCCAAGGGGAGGCTCTATCTTGGGCTCTTCCAGCTTTGCTGGAGGTTGCTGCTGCCCGGGATGGTGTCTTTTGAGCTTGGGACCCTCCTGGTGTCCAACCTGGCTCTTCCCTCCCACCCAGGCCCTTCTGGTTGACCCTGGTTGTTGCTGTCATCGCGCAAAATTTGGCGGCTCACTACCAATTCCTGGAGCAACATCCCCTCCAGAAGGAGCTCACCAACAGGTATGGGGACATGGGGGGGGGTCTTTGGAGCAGAGCTGAACCTCCTGAGGTTCAGGACCCAGGGACTGTTTGGGTTTACACCTGTCCCTAATGTGGCTTCCTCTGCCCCATGAGCTCAAGGGGGAAAGCCTGTGGGTTTGAGGGTTTTAAGTGGCTCCGTGCTCCCAGAGAGGTCTCTTTAGATGTTGTAGAGGGCCATGGTCTACATATGAGCCTTGATATTGGTGGGGTGAAGCTGGTGAGGTCTGCACCCTGCTCCCTGCCTCCATTTGCGAGCCTCGGAGGAAGCCTCGGCTCCCTCGGGGTCGGCTGGACTAGTCCCGGTGCTGCTAGGGGACGGGGTCCCTCGCTCCCGCGGGGTGACGCTGCCTGAGCTTCCTCCGTAGGCTGAGGACCAGGGTGACAGATGGAGCTAGGTGTCCTGCCCCGTCCGGTCAGCGCGCCTCCGGCACCTCCATCGCTTGCCCAACGTTGCGGGGAGGCTGCCATAGGCTCTCCTGGCCTCCACGGGAGCTGGTCTTCCACGTGTCCTCTATTCCAACCCCCCAGACTCATTGCTGTGGCTCCTATTTAAGCTTTCAAGGAGAAACGGAGACCCTAGGAGTGTTGGAGGCCAAGCTTTGAAGTCCTGATGGCACACCAGGCTATCTCTTCGCTGAGAGCCTGGAAGGGGTGTTTTGCTTCTCTCCATGGGATGGAGACACCTCAAACGGGGACCATGTCTGCCGAGGAGGGAGGGAAGGGTGGGAGGCTTATTTTGGCAGGTTTCTCTGGCAGAGAAGGGCCATGCTTCCCATCCCACGGTGTTTGTGTTCCTTATTCCTCCTTCTCCTCCGCCCGCAGGAGAGCTCTCTACATAGTCACCTACCTGCTCTTCCCCATCAACGTCCTGGTGGGTGTCCTGGCCGGGGTGTGGAGGATGGTCATTTCTGCCCTCTATAACGCCATCCACTTCTGCCAGCTGGACATCAGCCTGCTTAACCGCGGCGTGGAGACCTTCGACCCGGGTAGGGCGCTGGGGAGGTCCCTCCGCAGCACCGTGAACGTGGGGGCCCTTCTCCCACCGTGGAGCTCCCGTGGGACATGGCCAGGCGCTCCTGCACCCCTGGGGCTGCCAGGATCCACGGGGGGATGTTCCTGGAGCTGCCAGGACCAAGGGGTGGCTTCAGGTCCTCGTGCTGCGTGTTCAGAAGTGGGCGGGTGGGACGACGTGAACAAGCGGCTCCTCCTGATGCCTGCTTGGTCCTGCTTTTCCATCCGTCCCCCAGGGCGGGTGATGCCGTGGTGGGACGCCGGGGCTTCACCAGTGGCCAGACCCCGTTCCCACAGGCAGCAGACCTGTGCTAAAGGCAGGAGCGATGAGAGCTCAGCCCTTCCTCTGCTTTTTCCTGCTGGGATTTTGGGAGCGGAGCTCATCCCTGGCTCTGGAGGCAGAGCCGAGAGGGAGCCCGGCAAATAACCCTCCCCTCTGCTCCAGGGCAGGAGGGAGGGGGGGAACCGTGAAGTCTGGCCCCACCGCACGTGTTTACGGTGGGCTGCGTTCCCCCAGGCTACCACACTTACTGCCACTACCTGAAAATCGAGGTCAGCCAATCCCACCCGGTGATGAAAGCTTTTTGCCTGCTGCTCCTCCAGCTAGCCAGGCCGGAGGGGCCACCGGGGCTCCGGGCTAGCCACGTGGAGGAAGGTGAGACCCTCCCGTTGCCAACCTCCGGGGGGAGGGACGCGTGGCTGTTGCTGCGGGGTGGCATCGGGGGTCTCCTCTGTGGGCTCGCTGCTCCTCCAGAGGTGCTTTGGGGTGAAGGGACCGTTTAGGGATGCGGCTCTGCCACCTCCGCTCGGGACGTGATCATCGCCCTTCCCGGACGGGGCT
>NW_010536272.1:0-815 GCF_000687285.1 Phaethon lepturus | reverse complement strand
ACCTCTGACCTGTTAAATTGGAAACAATCTTTTGGTTTATAGAGACAAAAATCCTGAAAGAACGCACCAACTTTTAGAGACTATAATGCTGACTCACAGTTCTAGTTGGGAGATGGGAGATGTACAAGCATTATTAAATACTTCCTTTACAGCAAAGGAAAAAGAATAATAATAAAAAAAACCCCAAACAAATAAAAACCAAGCAAACAGGGAAGAAGGTGAGAAAAGAAATAAACAGGAGGACCCTAACAGGGGGGGAAGGCCCAACTGAAGTAATACTGACAATTAATATTATATGGGGTCTGGCACAGAGTAACAAAATCGAAAAATATGTCCCCTCCCAGCTTATCGTGCAGCCCCCCACCTTCTTGCTGGCAGGCCAGCATGAGAAGCTGGACAGTCCTTGACTGCTTAGCAGCAACCCAGGGAGGTGGTGGAGTCACCATCTCTGGAAGTATTCAAAAAACGTGTGGATGTGGCACTTCAGGACATGGTTTAGTGGTCATGGTGTTGTTGGGCTGACGGTTGGACTTGATGATCTTAAAGGTCTTTTCCAACCTTAATGATTCTGTGATTCTGTGATTCTGTGAATCCAGACGATGAGGCAGATCAGAGGATGTTCAATATGCTGTTCATTGGGCAGCGACTCGGGATACAAGGAGAAAGTTGAGGGGGCTGGGAACGTTGATTTCAGTTGATAGAAAGATCGTATAAAGTGTGTAACAATCAGGACGAGAGAGAAAAATGAATAAGAGAACAGCATACAGTTCCAAGCATCTTTGCCGGCAGCAGTAATAAATAGAAACAATGTCAAG
>NW_010536271.1:0-1021 GCF_000687285.1 Phaethon lepturus | reverse complement strand
GGTGGGCACCTGGCATCTAGCCAGGGTTAACTCACCACAGTCTGTCTTCTCCACTCCCAAGACCTGGAGATGATCTCTGCTTGGGCGTGCTCCTGGCAAATCCACTGCTCAGAGGAGACCCCTACAAGCTCAGACAGGTGCTGTGAAGGGCCGGTTTGGGGGTAGCAAGCACAGGCAGTCTGCGTGGTGCAGCCTGACCTGGTCCCTGCCCTCAGGGAACAAAGTGGATTAGTGTCCAGGGGCTAGGGAGCTCCATGTTTCAGTCCAGAGAGTCTCAGGACTCCCCAACCCATCTAGCAGGCTTTTATTTTGTCCATGGGCCCAAGGTCATTCTTTCTGGGAACTGTAACTCTGATACACTGCCACATGGCTGGCCTGGAAAGTGCAAAGGCAGGAGACTGCCTGCTAATGGCACAGAAAGCCAAACCATGTATGGGAGCTTCATCAGGTGGCTCTGCACCTCCCCACAGTTCCCTGCAGACCAGCCCAAAACACCGGTTTCACCATCAGCAAGGCAAGTCACATGCAGATGCAAACCATGTACCCAAGAGACTGTCCTAGAGAGAGTAATTTCCTCAGATGCTAGCTGTGTGGTCATGGGTTCTCAGGAATATAATTTTTTCATATGAAAACGTTTCTTTTTCCTCGAGATATCACATTAATTAACGCAGAAGGGTGCGCTGTCTGTTAAACATGGGGAGATTACGGTGCCTCACAAGTCTACAAAAGTCCCTGGAGGACCAAGTACCAGATGGCAGTGACGAGGCTCTGATGAGTGCGCATGGGTGTGTAAAACAGGCCTCATCAAAAGTCTTTCTTACAAGAAACTATCACAAGATAAGAGAGAAGCTGGTCACAAAGAGAGGGAGAGAAGGTGGGGGCAGGTTTGTGGTGGAGGAAAGTTGTCTGGTTGGTGACCTGCAGTGGCCAAAGGGCAAGTGAAACATGGGGTGTTTCAGTTGGAAACCCATCTGCTTTCTTTGCTCATCACAGTGTGTCCTGGTTTCAGCCAGGATAGAGC
>NW_010536270.1:3103-19113 GCF_000687285.1 Phaethon lepturus | reverse complement strand
GTATATTATATAAATAATATAAATATATCTAACCTATAAAGGCTGCTGAAAAAGCTGCTCCTGGAGCTGTTGTAGAATCACAAAATTTTTTCGTTTAAAAGAGACCTCAGGAGGTCTGCAGTCCAGCCTTCTGCTCAAAGCAGGGCCAGCTTCAAAACCAAGCCAGGTTGCTCAGGGCACTGCGCTCTTGGATTTTAAGCATCTGCAAGGATGAAGATGCCTCCACTTCTTTGGGCCGTTGGCCTAGTGCTTGACCTGCCTCACAGGGAAGAACCTTTTCCTCATGTTCGGCTGGAATTTCCCTTGCAACTTGTGCCTGTTGCCTCTTGAACTTTAGCGTGCACCTCCAGAAGAGTCTTCCTCCATCTTCTCCGTAACCCCCTGGAGATTTCAGTGATGCTGTAGGACTGCATCTCTTTTCTGCTACTGCCTCCTAAATTGCAGCAAGTTTTGATGGGGTTGCTGCTTTAGCTGCAGAATAGCAGAATAATTAAAGTGGAACTTTCCAGATAAATAATCTTTCGTCTTCCGTTACCACGCTGGAGGAATCCCAAAAGGTAACACCAAGCAGACAGGAGAATTGCCCCCTCCAGAAACCACACAGGTTTCTTAACGGAGAGAGATTGTCTCTGCAGATTTAATTCTCTACTGTTGGGCTCTCCCGCTGCAGCCCCACCTCTGGACCTGCCCCTGGAGGAACCTGCCTCACTGCTGGCTGCAGACGGAGCCTTTGCATGTCTAACCCTGCGTGGGACTGGCATTCCTCACAGTCCTCTTCCTCCTGCCGGCACAACACGTACACTCACTGCAGACTCACCTTCCCCAGATTTGCATTTGTATTTAACTTAGGAACAGCTAACTCGGATTGAGCTGTTTCTTTTCCAGACAAACTTGTCAGACCTTATTTGTATGCCTCTCCTGCCTTTCTTAGAGCCTGTACCTTTTGCTTTCCTGAATCGTAATTAAAAACCTACATCTGTCCTACAGACCCTGGGAGAAATTTCCAGGTCCAAGGCAAACCACGGCCACATTTCAGATTCCTGCAAGTGCAGGACTTGTGCACAGACATCCATCCCCATCTGTCCAAACACTGGTTTCCATTCAATCAACCAGCTGAGTTCTTTGTCCGCGCAGAAGCTGTGGGATGTTCTGGCAGGTGAAACGATTGATGATGGGTGAACCATCATTCCACAGGTACTGTCTAGGTGGTAGGGAACGCACCGTCCCTTGGGGACTGTGGAGACGACCCTCAGTGGTTTCGATGGCAAATCATCAGATGAATGCTAGGTCTTCCTGAAGAGAGCCAACAGCCCAGTATTTATTGATGACCTGGAAGAGAGTGTACAGTCTCTGGAGATAAGAATTAAAGAGGATATAAAACCCAGCAGGAAGACAAATGTCGCCAAGGCAGCATCAATCACTCGGTAGGCTGAATTTGTTCCAGAAGTCTGAATTTTGGTACAATGAAATGGAGATCCATGCATTTAGGAACAAAGATATATACACAGGTTGGGCCTGTTGTATAAAGCGTGGATTAGAAGAGCGTAGTGTGATCAGGTGGAAGACGCCTGAACTTGAAGTCCCTAAATAGGAGAACAACAAAGAGCAACACACACTGGCTTCACATTCATACGAGACCATGCATTGCTTTAATAAGAGTATCGGTGTGCTCAGTGTCCAGTTTCAGGGTCACACATAATGAAAACATGGAAAGAATCCAAGAAAGAGATACAAAAGTTAGTGAAACTCTGGGAAAAAAACCAAAACCCAAGCCCTTGTTTTATAATGAAAGATTTAACGAGAAGTACTTTGAATAGTTACTTGACACAAGCCTGGAAGTATGTAGCAGAAGAGAATATATTTGAGACCAGAGAGCTCTTCAATCTGGCAATCAAAGATGTAACAAGCTGTGGTGGCTGGAAGCTGAAATTAGACAAATTTGACCTGAAAAGAAGACACACTCCAACAGTGAAGGGGATTAGCCATTAAGCAACATCCAGAGGAGATGGCTGATTCTTCCTCACTTGGCGTTTTTTTACTTGAAATTGGAAGTCTTTCTGAAAGAGCTGCCCTAACTCAGCCAGAAATTGTAAGTTTGACACAGGAATCACTTGGTAAAACTATCTGGCCTTGGTGATGAAGGAGGACAGAGTAGCCTTCCTGGCCTCGGCATCAATAATCCATGACATCCTGTCACAGAGACATTTGCTCATCTTGATCTACATGACTTTAAAAGCCACATGAACATGTCTAGTTGCACTTGAGTTACCTTGAGTTATTTACAGATTACTCCACTGCATGCAATAGCTCTGCATCAAGTCCTTCTTCAATTCCATGCATGTGTCTGTGGTCCGGACAGGTCTCCTGCTTCTCACTGTTCACCTCTTCTCCAGGATTTCACCTTCCCGCTTGCCTGTCTGGTACCTCTGGCGCAAAATCACCCAGCCCAAAGCAGAATTAATCCAATTCCCCAGCCAGATCCCCCTTTGTCACAGCACAACGAGAGGCAGCCATCCTAACTCATCACTGCGCAGTCATTGCACGCTCCCAGAAGGACCGTTGAGCATCCAGATCTTTGGGAAGCAGCAGCAGGACAGAGATGAGCGTGCTGGCCCTGCAACAGGATGCTTGTGTTCGGGGCTAATGCACCCTGCTTTGGCTGATTTGGGGTGCAGAGTCCGTGCTGGCAGGAGGCTGGATCGCTCCCAGGGGAGGGGTGGGACAAACCCACCCCTGCACCACACTCGGTAGCTGCACAGAGGTGACTCAGTCCCGACACGGTGGGAGCCTGCACTCCTGTCCTTGGCATGGTCCAGGAGAGTGGGCACAAGCTCTGTTTGCCTTCCTGTTTTCAATATTGGTTATATTTTGATTTGCATAATCCAGTACAATGCAGCCGGGTGAGACTAAACGAGGGGTAAAAAGAGGAAAACACAAACATATTTACCTAGTCTAATGAGGAGCGCGCTGATCGGACACGAGCTGCCGCCTGGGCTCCTGAAGGGCACAGCCTGGCCCTTGGTGTGAAAGCTGGGGGGTGAGAAGTGGGGGAAGAGAAAAGCAAAGTCACGTTCTCAGGGACGAGGGATGCCACATCTTCCCGGCTCGAAAGGGAAGTAACGCCTCCGGTCACGGCAGGATGAGGAACGCCCGACCGCTCGGAGCTGCAGGAGGGCTGCTTCGCTGCTCCTCGGTACTGCCTGGTGGCATTCCCCTCGCCGGCCGAAGCTGAGCATGGATGGTGCGAGCGGCAGGGAGTACGCTTTTTAAAGCGATTCTGAGAGTAAGTTTATTTTAATTAAATGGCTTTAAACAAAACAAAACACAACGCTTCGTTTCAGATTTAACGTAACCTTTAGTTCCACCCCAAATCCATTTTTCGCCTCTTTGTGTCAGAAAGCGACCTGAAGAAGACTGGCTTTAGCCAGTGGGGTGCGTTTTCTTTTGTCTTGGCTTAGTAAGCAAACTTAAAAAAAAAAAAAAAAAAAAAAAGATGGCTGTACAAAGCCCTCCCCACAACTGAAGCTCCTGACGTGTGCCGGGCCGGAGGCGCAGACGCTGCGCCAGCCCCACGCTTTCAGCGGGGACTCGATTGTTCACACGCGCTCCTCGTACCTCCCTTGCACAGGTAATAAGAGCCCTGGCAGAAGGCAGCCTGCTGCCCGCTGCTGAAGTGCATAATAAGGTGTATGTTTTATAAGGGAGACGGTTTTAATGGGGTTTAGTGGATCTGAGAGTCTCCGCTGTGTCATAAATTCCTGAGACAAGCTTTTGGTGTCATATTGCTTCTTGTTATAATGAAGGGGATTTGAATAGGATGTAATGTAGTTGGGAGCTAAGATATGGCAGCAATTTATCACGAGAATCTGCTGCAGCGCTCAGGAAAATGAAAGCTTTTTTAGATATAGATACAGATGGATTGGAAATGGACTTGCTTCTCACACAGGAGGCTCCTTTATCACCAATAATATCACGACAAATACTGCTTCGCACTTGGCACTCTCTCTAATTGCATTAACATATCAGTTGTGAGTGGTAATGCTCCTAGCCAGAAACTCATCACCAGTAGAGCCTCTGGCATACGAAGAAGGGTGCCAGCTGCTTGTAGGTGTGAATATTGTCATAAATGGGATTTCATAAGCAGAAGTAAAAGATCCACTCATACCTCCTTCTACAGTAAATGAAGCAGCTCCTTGCTTTGTAGCTTCCTTGCTCCCCATCCCTAGCTGGGAGCGTGCACCCGGATGCGGACAGAGGAAGTAAGGCAAACTTTCAGGGGAACAGTGGAAAGGTTTACCCCTGGGGGACAATATCTCGTATGAGTTCTCAGGCAACAAGCACTCTTGTATCGACCTGCTATCCTCCTGCAGCGGGACGACGCGTGTCTAATCTTGGCACAATAAAAGAATACAGGGCACTGGGGGCTAAGTCAGGGAAAGGACCTAAAAAGAGCCTTACAAGAAAGCATGGGGCAAAGTGTGGTACTACTGTGTGCTCAGCCATGTTACCCTCCCCGCCCAGGGTGGCTGAAAGGGACCCGCAAAAGGAAATGCTTACAGCAGATGTAGAAAGACCACCTCATGCCCCTCCAGCCAGCTATTTTTGCAGGACACATTGTACGGGCTGGCCTTGTGCAGCGATGCCTGTCCAACGCAGGACAGCCCTGCAGCACAACCCCACCGTTGTGCTCTTGCGTGGACCACGTGGGGCTCATTGATAGTGCCGTAACACAGAGAAAAGAGGGCACAGCTCCATCCCAGCTGGACCCACTTGAGGGACGGGGGGCACAACGGTGGGTAGAGCCAGCAGCTGGAGGCAGCACTAGGAAGGGATGCTTGGGGATGGGGTACAACCCATCAGCAGTTCTCTGCCACCCACCTGCAGGCAATGCTCCTCTCCCGGACCCAGCAGCACCCCTACTCCTGCAGAGGAAAAGCCATTTCTGGCTTATCCTGAGAGTCATGGACCTGGGGGCACTAACAGGCTTTAATTGCCCAGCTGGCCCCACCTGGGCTCCCACCCACACACCCAGCATCTCTATTTAAGTTCAGGCCTGAGCCTCTAGTCCTTGTCTCAGCTATGTTGTGGGTGCTTTTGTTCTTAGCCCTGACTGGGCTGCCTGGCTGAAACCTGGACCTGACTCTTCACCTCATCTTCTCTATGCTGATAGACTGGTCTTTGTCACCAGCCCAGTCCCGTTCAGTTATTGTGGGATGTGCCAGTCCCTGGATGCTGCCCTGCCTGTGGCTTCCTCCTCACTCAGGAGCAGCCCTGTTCTTGCTGCTTCTTCACACTCAGGGCCACCTCCAAGGCTATCAAGGAAGCTCCTGCATCATATGGCGAACCTGAACAGAGCACTGGTGAGTGTCTTCCAGCTCCTTCAGAAAGAAGGTGTATCCCAAAGGGGCAATGAGGCAATGTGAGGTAAGCAGAACTGTGCTTCCACAGTGGGTCTTCTCCCCACCCTTCTTGCCTTTAGCCCCTGGTTTAGCCATGCAGCATGTGCTCTAGCATGCAGGACTGATGTGTGTAACAAAAAAAAAGAAAACCCAAAACCACAGGGATGTCTGTAGCTTATGGGTGCGCTAACTTTTCTTCCTGATGAACGCCCAGGGAAAGCACTGCCTAAGCACGGACATCAGTGGCTTCCCAGGAGGAGCAGTCCATCACCTGGAATATAACCTTTCTGCCCATGCCTGTGACATCCGTTTGCCTGATGTGTTTGGTTTTTTTTTCTTTGAATGCAAGTCTGCAGCATGAGAGCTGGAAATATGGCACTGGGTGACCACGATGGTGAGGAGAACTTCTGGGCTTGCTTTATCACCCAGTTTCAGGGGTCTCTGCAGCTTTCTGGCAATACCTGCAGGCACTGCTGTAGCTGTCAGTGGGAGTTCAGCATAATGTAGGAAAGACCACCTTGCTGCATAGAAAACGGTCTGTAGATGAGAGCCCAGCTCCTCCAGGATAAGCTTACCCTGCCCCTCAGGCAAAGGATGTAACCTCAAACTGCACATGTGGGGGTCTGAACCCTGGAAGAACGGTGAGGCCAAAAATGGTCCTATGGGTGCCTGCCGTGCACCTGGCCAAGCTTGTGGGGATCCTGCCCGTGCTGGTCATGGACCCTGCAAATGAGAGGTCCGCGCACTGCGGGGACTCTCACCAGTGCTTTCACATGGAGGGGAAAATGGTTCTGGTTTTCTGGAAAGCTTTCCGTAGCACAAACCCTTAACCAGCAAGCATTTCTCTTGCACCTGCCCTCATTTCAGGTTAAATGTGACTGACCTTCTCCCAGTTTTTGGAGGTATAAGAGGGTTATCTTCATCATTCGGGTTGTGCCCCTGGTGGGTGGGGGAAGGACCCAGATCTGTTCGGTTGCTGCCTGTGGGGCTTCTTCAGTCTCAGCCACTCAGGGATGTAAATGCTACATACATCAGGTTATTCAGAATTTGGCTCATCCTCTTTTGATCTCATATTTGTGTCTTTTTCTGGGCTCTGGATTTGTTTATGCACTCCCACCCCCTTCATTTCTTTCTTCCTTTCTCCTTACAGCTCTAATCATCCCTTTTAGCTTCTAAAGATAGGACAATGTTGTGATAAGGAAAAAGTAATTTTGCAGCTTGACCTAAAAATGGGCATGTTTGGATTCAGTCAGTTCTTGGAATGCAGCTTCAGAATTAGGCGCAACTTCCAAAAGTCTAAATCTGGGCTTTTCTTGTGCTGTGCAGAGGGCTAGGTAACCCTTGAGACGGTCTGTGCCTGTCCCTCCCCTGCCACGAACGCTTGGCACTGGGACTTTGAGTCGAGGAGCAAATAGGAAGGGTGGAGGTCTGATACGCTTATGTTGGCTTTGATGGCTTTAAGGAGTGTCATGGCAACAGCGTTAGCTGGATAATTAATATTGCACACAGGATTACAGTGCAGGCATAGAAGACAGTGCTTTAAATACATAAAATAGCCCCTCTGTACTAGCCTGCTGTCCCAGTTGGGTGGGGACTGCTATATTTCAGGATCAGTAGAGCCATGGGAAAGGTCAGAGGACCTATATCCAGTGCTCTAGCTGACCCTATTTCTAGCACAAGGTTTGGCTTGTGGACACAGCGTCAAGCCCATGGAAAGGAGCAGGGCACCGCTATCTGCAGCGGGTCCTGAGCTCCCAGCCAGCAGGAGGAATAGCAGGGAGTCGAAGCAAACCAGCCCTGTGGGATGTGTCCTGCAAACCAGGAGCTGCAGGTCAGGGGACATGCAGATGACAGAAGCAAGCCTGACGTGGTTTTTTTGCCTTACTCACGACCTGAGGGTAGATCTCCAGGAGTGGGGGGGAAACTCTGGAGGGTGGCAGGGTGGGAACATGCTGAAGAGCCCTTCCAACAACCGTTCATTCCCACAGTGGTCTATTTGGGAGTCCTGCCCCGTTCTTGTAGACGAAATCCATGAGTGGGTGAAATTCAGTCAGTACGGAGAGCGTTAGGAGCACCGGGGCTGACCTCGGCACGGAACAGTACTGCTGGAGCAGGTCTCTTGTTCAGACGGTACGTTTTGCAGTTTGTTTTCCCATCTAGCACCAAGAGGGTTCGTGTACCTTTTCCCTACCTCTGACTGCATACTTACGCCGGATCTCCCACCTGTGCAGCCATGAACTCGGTGAAGCTGATGCTGTAGCATTTAAAAAGGTCTCAGCCCTGTGATGCTAGGCTGGAATAAATGCACAATGAGATTGCGCCCACCGAACACGTCAAAAGGCGGTGGAGGTTCGGTGCGACTCCCCCACTGCCCCCCCGGAATAAGGCAGTTCTTCCAGTGGGGAGAAGAGCTGGGGGAGGCAGGTGGCATAAAAGAGCCAAAACCAAATCAACCCTGGGCCACAGTGTCTGTGTAGGCAGCCTCTGCCGCTCCAACAGCCTCCCGGTTTGCCTTTTATATTTTAGGGTCCCTGTTGCTCGTCCTTGCTCCTGGTCAGCCCATCCTGACCTCTAGAAGCTTCCTCCAGACCGAGGTGCTCAGTCGCTCTGGGGAAAGCAGCAATTTCAATTCTTTTCCAAACTAAGCAGAGAGCAGGGGCAAGGATGAGGAAAGAGTTAGATTTACTCCCGGGGCCCAGCCAGAGCCTTTAACCGAAGATATAACACGCAATACCCACAGTGGAGTGTGAACAAACAAAATGAACAACTCTGCTGTTCATTAAGGCAGTGTAGGTGTTGGCTTATATAGGAAAGTCAACCAGCTATTGCTGTGGGGAGCTGTTAACTTGAAGAGCCGTGGCCTGTTGTAAGTGAAGTGGTACTAGGCGGGCCTGAAAGGAGGAACGTTAGCTATTGTAATTGCAACTGCAGTAATGAGGAGCTTGGGAGTGGGGCTGATAAGCAGCTAGATAATAGACTAATGAGCAGGATGGCTGTAGTCTGTCAAAGGACTAGCTAAGGTATCTGCAGGACCCCTATGGTATTGTATGAGAAGGAAGTGTGGACCAGGAAACAGCCAAATATAGCATTTAAAAGATGTATAGGATGAACTGAGCACTTAATGCTGATAATAATTGGAGCTTGAGGGTGTGCTTAGTGTATGAATAAAGTAATTAACCAATTAAAAATGCACAAGAGACACATGATAGAAAATGATAACCAACAGGAAAATGATTGATGCCCTGAACAGGGAGCTGGAACATTCAGTGTATGTTATGAGGAGAGATGCCTGGGCTCTTCAGATACCGGCACGTGTAGACCCACTGGGTGCTCTTTGATCACTGGTCTACAGTGTTGTACTTGCCACCTGCTGTGCTGCCTGTGTGATAAATTGCCTGGAATTAATTCAACCCCCATGTTTGCAAGAAGCAGACTCTGGAAAATGTGTGGCATCCACATTGGCTGGCTTTGAAACGACCAAGCATGTGGCAGGGCCCTGGGGGAACGTCTGCTTTCCAGAGGGAGGCAATGCCTGAAAGGAGAAGCGGCCAGCACCGTGTGGCACATGTAGAAGTCCCCAGATGAGCCGGGGGGATTAATCTGGTGACGCACGGTTGAATTCTCCTTCACTAGTTTCTTTTTTAAGACCCTAGAAAATGTCGGTAACAAAGATGAAAATTTCAAAATAAGGCATTGAAAGTTAGTGAATGCAACAGCGAAGGTGATCTGCGCTCTGCACCGCTTAAATTCACATGCCTTCTGGACGAGCACTGTGACAAAGTGTTTGTTGCACGGTCATAATTTTCTTTCTTCTCTACACCCAACATGCTGGGAACACAGCTGCTGCGGTGTAAGGGTAAGTCGGGGCTTATCCTGTGGGCTGTAGGACCCTTCATTTGTCGCAAAACTGGGAAAGTCTTAGGGAAGAAGGCAAGTTGTTGTGGGAAGGGAAAGATTGAAGTGACTGGATGCTGCCCTGGAGAACCACATATTATTCTTGCCTCTGCTACAGCGTTGCCATCTGATAGCAAGTGCTGTACACCAGATATTTCACTGGTGATTTCTAATGTGTTCCTCATTTCCTGGCATCTGGCTAGAGACCCTACTACTGGAATTCCTTAAGGCTGTATGGTTGTTCTACAACTGAAGTCAGTGGGAACCTTGTTCTGAAAATACAAGCCATCCTTGTAACAACTTTGCTGAAAAAAGGGGGAGAAAAAACAAAACATAACAAAAACCCCAAACCAAAACCACACCAGAATGGGGACCAGGTGTTTCAGACTGGGTATCTAAAACTAATGGATCTATTTAATCTTCATAAACCCCTTCACAGTACAGAATCTTGCGCAAATGAGTTCTTGAACATCCGTGAAACACTCAGAAAGGAGAATGATGAGTTTCATAGGAAAGCAGATGAGGACATCAATATTTCTGTGTTTGTTGCATGACTAAGACAGTGGGCAGTAAATAAGGTAGTAAGATGCACACCCAAAAATGAGGAGAAAACAAAATAGGAGGCAGGTGCTCACTTGAGAAGTGCCACTCATGCACAGGCAGCCTCACTTTGAGCTGTTGACTTGGTAGCCTCGCTGCTGTTTACATGTGGGTTTTGCTCCATACTTAGGGGTGTTATTTGCCTTGATGGCCAGCAGCCACATCCTAGTTGGTCCTGTGCTATATCCCTGCCACTCAGCTTGTCGATCAGGGACGAGTCTCATACCCCTGTGAAGCATTGGTGGGAGTGGAGCCTGGGGTTGTGGGGGTAGGGTAACCAAAGATCACCAGCTGATGGACCCTTGGCCAGTCTGGAGCCGCCATCACCTGCCTCGGTGTTCTCGGGCTCCTGTTTGCTTTGCCGCAAAGGTGAGGTGTTTTTTGAGGTGTCTCAGTGGAGGATGACTCACAGCACAGAAGGGCTGTGAGCTCTCGAGAAACCTTGGGCCAGAGAAAGTCATGGAACCACTTTCCAGTTCTGGTGGAAAGTTGCAGGACAAACTTAAAAACTTGAGCCCTGATGATTTCAGCTTGCCAATACAGAGCGTTGCAAGTCTTCAGCGTCTCTCTTGGCCTACTGCAACCCAGCCAGTGATTCCCCTTCCTAGACAGGAGGTGCTGACAGGGCTACTCTGCTCGGAGAAGTGTAAGCTCCGGACATGAGGATTGGGCAGATGAGTCTGTCATGTCTGCTGTGGATGAAGCGCAGTGGTGATGGCTGATGTACCATGCCCAATTCATGCAAACGCTGTCTCTAGGGGCATAGGATCGAAGTACATGTGCTGCACTGCTGCAGTAAACTGCAAGGGAGCCAGGAGTCCAAATTCTCCTTTCTTTTTTCACATATCTTAGACTATTTTAAATGTCTTGGTATGTACAATAAAGGTATGTTATGCTGCAATAATAGATAGGTACATCCTTTCTAACAGGTCTTCCATAGGCCTGGTCAATGGCAAAGTCCAATATCTGTTTGTCCTTGAATGTGAGCCTCTGTTGAACTGCTGGAGCTGAGCAGCAGACCTTGTATTCCAGGGGGGGCAACAGTCATCATGCAAACAGAGCAAGCCTTGCTGTGAAGACCCACCAACCTGCCTGGAGAACAAGGAATACCCAAGCTGTAATTCCCTCCATGTCTGCATCTACAGGGGAATCGGAAAGCCATCCATCTTATTTCGTTTCTTACCCTTTTTACTCTGCTCTTTTGCCCTGCCTGTCATCTTACTGTATCTCCTTTCATCTTTCTTTTTCTCTTTACCTTCTTTCACCATGGAGATGGCCAAATTATTGACTCGTGGCTGTTTATCTGAATGTTTCAAACCCCTCCCGAGTCTTTTCACAATATGACTTGATGTATTGAATCATTTTTATGAGTTTATTTCTAATGGCTTATTAATCCGTTTCCCTCTGCACAGTGGAGCCTGTAGGGTGACCTCAGACCATGAGGAACAGCAAAGGACTCAGTTAAAGGACACTCTACCTTGGGGTATGACATACCAGCTAAAGAATGGGATTCTTCTTTCCTGCATGATTAAATGCTGTAAGTACATCTGCTGCTACTGAAAACACACTTCCTTACTCTGTCATTGAATGAGTTTGGTCCCTTGAATAAATGAGCCTAAGCTCTGGACTTGAAATCCACAGCTTATGAGCATGCTGCAGATATTAGTCACATTGTTTAATGCAATACTGGAAAGCTCTTGGATGCTACAGTGACAAGCACAGTGTGAGCACTTGTACAAACTAGAACAAAAAAGCTTCTTCCTGCAAGCAGTCATGAGCAGGCTTAATGTAATTTGGTTTCTAGCAGAGAGGAAGTCTGCCCGACCCACTCATTTTCTCTCTCTATTGAATGAGTTTGATATCTATGTTATTGAAGAAAAGTCAAGTCAAAGAGAAGAGGCTTGCATTTTACGTCCTGATTCAGAAAATCGCTTGAGAACGTACTTAACTTTAAACCTATTGTTAGAGTTGAGCATTTGCACAAGTGCTTTGTTTTACAGAGATTGAGGCCCAGATCCAAGGAAAAAAAACATCTTGGGTACCTCAAGTGGGACTGGGAGAAAGCTTGCATGTCTAATATGAAATAAAGTCTTTCTCAAAACCCTATTCAGGTTGCCCCAACCAGGAAGATACCTCTACCAACTTCAGCTGATGCTAAAATTTCTCTTTTTGTCCTATCAAAGCCTCAGAGCTCCTCAGTCCTGCAGAGCTGAGTGCCCTGGCAGCACCTTGGGCCAGTGCTGCGGGGACCCAGGCAACAGGGCGTCCTTTGGGTCCCCTTCAGGTTGGACTTGATGATCTTGAAGGTCCTTTCCAACCTTAGTGATTGATTCTGTGATTCAGGGCTTGCCCAGGGCATCAGCAGCCCCCCAAAATGTTCCCTTGGGGGTGAGGGATGCCGGTAGGTGTCATGTCTGGAGGACAGTGGGGTGTGCTGCCAGGGGAGATGGGATCCTCCTTGGCGTGCCTGCTGGTGAGTGCAGGACACAGGGACAGTGCTCTGGGGCACCCACTGGAGTTACAGGCTACGGCCTCATAATGAGTTATGTCGTCTGACTGTATGAGGTAGTACAATTGCATTGTTAACGTTGAGAATAACCGTGAATGTTCTTCCAAACGGTAACGAGGTCTGGAAGACTTTGAAGCCTTTTGTGGGCACCCTGGGGTGCGTCCTTATGCCCCCAGGCAGCTGTTTGGACAGCTGGAACTGAGCCTTCCCATTTAAACCAGCCCACATCCATGCTCCTTTCCCGTTTTCTGTCCCTTGCCTGGTGCATTCAGCTGGTTCCGAAGATGGGGCACAGAAGGGACACTTGGCAGGCTGCACCTTTCTTGTGTGTCCTGAGGTGTCTCCCTGGCCGGTACCGCTGTGGAGCACTCGGCCCTCCTGCCCTTGCTCTTCTCCTGCCCTTCATAAGGGGGCCCAAACACTGAGCATCTTCCACTGTGGCTGCATCCCACCAATATACGGACAGTGTCCACGCAGTTCCCACGGGGACCAGCTCTGTGAGGAGGAACAGATTAAAAATCTCCATTGTGAAAAATGTCAATATTTACATTCACCAAGTTAAGTTGTTCTTTTTACGACTTTCTCCCATAAGTGCCTGTTATACTGTTTTGAAAAGACACGGACCTAAGAGCAACACAACCAGGAACTGACAGAATTAATAAAAGAGAGGCTGGGACTTATGAAAATAAGATGATATTAACAAGATAATTATCTCTCATCAAATTAGTCCAGAGGGAGCCGAGCCAAGCTCTACTCAGTAGCCTGGAAGGAAAGGAACTGGCAGGGGAAGCTATTTGTGTAACAACAATAGAAACACTCTGCCCTTCTCTAGGAAAGGGCTCGGAGCAGCGAGCCACCACCGTGATAAGCACTTTATAAATGCAGATAGAGGGAACCTTTTGTCTGAGCAGCTCGGAGCAGTTTCCACTGAAGAACCGCAGCCTGCCGCGGGAGGCTGGGACCGGGGGAAGGACCTCGGCTTGCCGCGGGAGGCTGGGACCGGGGGAAGGCCCTCGGCTCCCGGAGGCAGCGGCGGCAGCAGGGCTTCACCCGTCAGCAGCACAGCCCATCCACCCTCACCCATTTTTCCCCACGCTATTGTCTCTCTCTTCTCCTTCCTCCTTTTGTTTTGTTTTTCCCTGCTCTTCTGAGGCCCACAGAAATTGTTCCCGTCCTGTGCCTATCTGCATTGGCTGGGACCGGGGGAAGGCCCTCGGCTCCCGGAGGCAGCGGCGGCAGCAGGGCTTCACCCGTCAGCAGCACAGCCCATCCACCCTCACCCATTTTTCCCCACGCTATTGTCTCTCTCTTCTCCTTCCTCCTTTTGTTTTGTTTTTCCCTGCTCTTCTGAGGCCCACAGAAATTGTTCCCGTCCTGTGCCTATCTGCATTTAACCTGGATTTAGCGTCACTGGAGATCTTTCATTGATCTAATCTCTCTCTCTCTCTCTCTCTTTTTTTTTTTAATCTTCCCCTTTTAACAAAACAAAATGACTCCATATAAAAACCTGTGCTAACACACCCTGTCTGATTACAGGGTTTTCAATTCCCGCATCCAAGTATTTCCCAGTATTGGACCCTAAATCCAGTCCTCTCCTGGGGGGAAAACCCTGCACAGAGCATCCTCCTCTCACCACCAAACAAGCTCTGTAAGAGTTCATAAAGCACACGTTTCCCTGTGCTTTCTCAGACTTTCAAAACGAAGGCGTGTGTTTTTAATTACACTGCTGTGCTATATTTTTAGACATTTTAAGCAACTTCACTTTCATTCTTTGTCGCTGTTTATGTGGTAGCAGTTTCCCTCTAAATGTAAAGCACCTCAAGGCTTTCAGTGTGCTCCATTTCGTAATTTACCTCAAAGCAACTGACTTTTTCTGCTCCCCTAGATGGCAACTTAAGACAAGTATTTATCCATCCGAGAGCGGCGTGTCTCAGGGAACACTGGCTGGGCAGAAAGGCGTGGGAGTCGGAGCAGATGATGGACTGAATTTTGATTAACGCAGTAAGATGCTGTTGGGAACCAGACAAATGCCAGGTTGGGCCACGTTGTGGGTGAGCCTTCTGCAAGGATTTCTCATCGCTTCCCCCTCAAAGGGGGAGGTTAAGCCTCCGCCTGTTTTGCTTCACTAGAAATGTCATGGAGCCACAAACCGAACTAGCCTCTTTGTGTCTAAACAGGGACTGGGAGATGCTTCTGAGACCCAGACCTGAACAGTGCTCCTGCTCTGCATCTCCGAGAGGTGTTTGGACCAGGGGCTGGGACGTCCCACGTGGGAGGCAGAGGACAGGGTTGCACAGCATCCCCCATCAGGCGTTCTAGCTGCATCTCTGCTGGCAACGCAGCCTCTTGCTCTACCCACCATTTCCTTCATCTCCTGCTCACCTGTGTCCTGCTGTTGCCTGCCCTTCCCTGAGCCGGTGAGCACCCCGCAGGGGAGTGCACGGGTGAGCTGTGGGCCTGCACCTTCATAGCAGATACCCTGAAAGGTCTTTGAGAAGGGGTTGCAGCCGGTTTTTCTAGGCAGGTGTGGACTTACAGAGCAACAGCCTCAAGGCAGCAAGCTGTGGTGAAATGCTTAAAATGATGAGGCTTGTGAGGGTCCTTACGGGAAAGCCGGTGGCCAGAGGGATCTGCATACCCACTGAGCAGTGGAAGAAGGTGACAGACAGCGGGCAGCCACCTCTGTGGGGATGCACAAGCATCACAGGGCTATGGTGCCGTCCTATGAGACGTTGTGTAGACACAGAAAGGCAGTCCCAGCTCCAAAGATCTTGCTCCCCAGGTGCCCAGCGCTTGCCATGCTGGCTTGGAGAGGCCACCTGGGTGCAGGGTACTCGGTGGCTGTGCCACCAGCTGTTGTCAACACAACTGCTGGTGCCGGATGGCTGCTGCTCCTCCTCTGCTCGCCCTTGGCTGAGCACATGTCACAGCATCCTTTGCTGCAAAGTGCCGGTCCTAGTAAATAAATGTATGTTGTGGAGCGAATGAATGAGTAGATCAGTGAATGAAGACTTTTTGGCTTCTTCTGGCTGTGGAGAAAGCCGCACTCTCCCCGTGCGCCAGGCTGCTGAGGTCTGCCAAGTGCAAAGCCATCTGAAAAAAAAAAAAAAAAAAAGGGAAAACGACTCAGTGAGCTAGAAAATGCCTGGACTGTTGTGTGAAATTCCTCTGCACCAGCCCTGTCACTCCTCCTCAGCCTTGCACCCAGCTCTGCCTTTGATGGGCATCTCTCGTATTAATTAAAGGTGACAGGGTGCCAGGAGAACAATAGAGTGGGTCTCCTGGAGTCGCACCCCAGCCACCTCTCTGGTCTTGGCTGTCCCTTTGCTCCGTCTCCTGGCGAGCTGCCAGACACTTGCCACCAAGATCACAGAGGGGGCAAGAGGCAAAATGTTTGGTGCCACTTCCAATTAGTAAATTATTTTATCTTCTGGTTCCTAGCTCTAAATCTGTTATGGCGTCCTTGGCTGACTAGATGGATGCACAGGATATTTTTTTAATTTGAAGGCGGAAGAAACATCCTGTTTCTAACCCAACGCGTCCTCAAATCTGTTCCCTGTGCGATCCGTAGCCCCCAGCCCTGCCGGAGCGCAGGCAGCGGAGAGCCC
>NW_010536270.1:1341-2494 GCF_000687285.1 Phaethon lepturus | reverse complement strand
CGGCTTCTGCCTCCCCTTGGGAGCCCCGGGCAGCGCTGACTCCGGTCCTCAGGAGGAGAGAGCGGGAGCAGACGAATTGCGAGGGCTGAAGGGGTTGTTTGCACGCGCACGGATGTGGACCCAGACGGGGGATGGATGTTGTGCGACTGGGCAGGGAGCAGAGCTGGACCCAGCTTTCAGCTGCCGTCTGCCCGAGGGGCTGCAGGCAGGTTTGGCCCCTTTCTTCCCCCATGTCAGCCCCCCCACCACCCCTGCCTGCACGGAATTTCACCCCCTCGCTATTGCAAATGCCGCTCTGGCACCTTGGCCCCGCAAATGCCTTGAGCTGAGCCCCACTCCCCCTCAAAACACTCATTTCCCAGCCACCAGGACCACCAGTGCTCAAGCACCACGCGCCATGCCCAGTGGCGTGGAGAGCAGACGGCCGAGGGAAGAGTCCCAGAGGGAAGGACGGAGGCTATTGACTGTTTTATAAAGAAAGTAAGTTGCTGAAGGTCTCGGAGCACATCCCAGGTGCATGCCAGGGACATGGCACCTTGGAGAGGCCGTGGAGACCCTGCCAAGAGCACTCACGGGAGCTGTGCAGAGGAATCAGGTTCTCTGGAGCAGAGACAAGACTCTGCTCAGAACCTTAAACACATTTAAATGAGTGGCAAAGATAAAAGAACACAGATAAGAGATAAGAACTCATATATGACAGTAACACAATCTTCATAGCTGCAGTAGATGAGCAGGAAAAATAGCCATATTCAAACACTCGGAATATTATCTTGAAAAACAAGAAGTAATTAGCCTGTCAGAAGATAACTCTCACTTTCCTCGCCGCGGTTTAGGCACTCGGTTGCAAAGGAAGTTTGGGTCACCTGCAAATGGCACCTCCGCACAAAATGAGGTTTGGTGCATTACGAATGCCGTTGTGCTGTTGGGACCATTTTCTCTTTAATTACTAACATAAAATTGCCTTAATCTGCGTGAGGCAAGGTGGTATTATTAGCACAAACTATTTAACACTGAAGAAGGCAAACATACGTCTGTTGATAGTCTGCAGGCAAACTGGCTTCCTTAACATGGTCTAATTTTGCATTTCTGGGTCTTCTCACCACCAGTGCTGGCTGGTCATCTTCCCCACTAACAGGACTAGAGCCAAGAAGGC
>NW_010536270.1:0-1310 GCF_000687285.1 Phaethon lepturus | reverse complement strand
GTCGGCCTCCCCCCCTTTAGGTTCTTCCCCCCCCCCCCAAGCTTCTAGCTGTGTTGATCAAAGATATTTCTAGCATTGTTTTCTGCTGTCTAAGATACCGCGCCCTGAACGAGTTAGGGTTAGAGCACCGTCCTATCTACACCTCCATCGCTCGTTCGGAAGCCCGCTCGTGGGAACGGGAGAATAGCTGCACTGAATACGCGCGAGGGTGCATCCTGTCTCTTGGCTTTGACACAGGCTGGTACCGGAAAGTGCTGAGGAAGGGTTTGTCAACAGGGCAAGCCAACAGCTATGGCTTCCCTGATTATACCCTCCAGCAGCGACAAGCAAGCTTCTGTTTAAAGGCTTCCCAAGCCAGAGATTGCATCTGTTTCTTTGTTTTCAACTCCCCGCCGGGTCTGTGTGCTGTTAATTTATGTAACCGCTTTCTGGGCTCACCTACGCAGGACCGCAAGGTCCTGTAACCCCCGATGCCACATGCCAGTGGTACTCTGGGGACTGTGGAAAAGGTTTTTGGTGCGTTAGTCCTGCTCCTCCATCATTTCGTTTGATGTCCCTAGTTCCTCCTCGATACTTAAGAGGTAAAACCCACTCCCAACTAGTCTTCCAGCTCGCTTTGAGACAGGTCTCATTTGCTCAGCTTCTTCCCTGCAAAGGCTGTTTCACGCCCCTGATCACTGCCGCCTTTCTCCTCTGCGCCGCTTCTGCCGCTGACACGTGCTTCGGAGATCAGGGCGCCAAGACTGCGCGGACTGCTCGGGACGCCAGCGCCGCGCGGATCTGCACCGGGCGGAGGAATGCTTTTGTAATCACCCAGGCCCAGGAATACAACCCTGGCTCGACCTCTGCTGCTGCCTGATCTGCCGGAGGAGCTTGCTCCACTGTTCTTTTGAGGCCGAATAATAAGGAGCGCAGCTACCTGCTGTTAGTCATTTCTTCTCCTAGATCCAGCAGTGGAGGCCTGGGGAGCGGTTTGGGAGGTCCGGTGCCCAGCTCTGCGGCCCATCCCTTTGGGAACAACACGCAACAGTGAGATGAAAAGCGTCCCAGTGTACAAGGAGGCGAAGCAGAGTCCTGACGGCGTGCGCCGTCACTGCGCTCCACTGTCTCCTAACGTCTGACTTTGAAATGCTAATGTTCTTTTTAAGTAGGTAATTTTCATGTAACTTCTATCTACAGGACTCAAAGAAGGTGTTTATTACAACCCTGTCTGCCCTGGGGCACGGGTAATGAATTACGGAGCCTTTCCCTGACCAAAATCCAGCCTGGCTCCTCTGCAGTAAGGCTGTTCCCAGCCCTAGTGGGAGCCG
>NW_010536269.1:0-202 GCF_000687285.1 Phaethon lepturus | reverse complement strand
CCCTGACACAGCCCTGCGGGAGCTGCGAAAACCAGGGCTGCCGGCGCCAGAGGCGCTCCAGGAAACGCCGCAGGGGGATCCCAAAGAACCACGGACACTTCTCGGCCAGAAGCGCTCCAGGCACAGACCGCAGCAGCCGGGATCCGGCTTCGAAGCTGTCCCAGGCAGGGCTGGGAGCCCCTCCGCAGGCCCCCCGCCGGGG
>NW_010536268.1:0-11610 GCF_000687285.1 Phaethon lepturus | reverse complement strand
GCTCTATCCTGGCTGAAACCAGGACACCAGACTAAACTGGTCAGTGCATACATCAGATTCTTAGAGGCTTGATTTTCTGCAACCTCTCAAAGGACTTAAGGAACATAGGCGTTGAAAGACATAAGCCTGGGTCTCTGAATTCAATCCCTTGTTATCCTATGTGTCGTTTCATTTACTTTTCATAATTATATATGTGGTCTTAAATAAGTTGGGAGTTTATCCCTGTAAGTCATATTTGAAGGCTTTTGTAGAACTGGTGGTGAGAAACCCTCCCATGCAGACCTTATGACACTCACTAGTTTCTAACCACTTGTTGCGTTTGATCACACCATTCAGTCAGCAGCAGATCTGGAAAAAGAGTCTTCAGATCATTTTGATTTTTGAAAAAGCTCAGATGTTTTAGTATATTGTTGATTTGGATGAAGTCAGTGGAAAACTCCTCTTACTCCAGCTGAAGCAAGTTGGGGCAGTCTTTTTGAAAATTCCAGCTCTGAACTTTAAAAAACCTGATTGTGAGTGCATAGCAGGCTGACTATCCTGCAGTGGTCAAATCATGTAGCAAACTATTAAGAAAACTCAATAACCTTCATTCCTCTGGGTACGTATATTAAGGATCTTTCTGGTTGTACAAGCTCAGTTTCTCTCTCTGATAGCTCTTTGCCTATAAGCTACAGAGCAAGAGTTACTCTTCTCTACCTTGCACGCTTATTCCGCATTAGTGGCATTGTGCTGAAAAGGCAATACGCATACAGACCTAGAAAATTCTATACCCACTTCTGAAACCAAAGTGTTGGGAAGTATGCAGTTTATGAAAGTCAGATAGAAAAAAAGACTAGAACGGAGGAGTGCCGTTTTATCCCTTTGTATAAAAGAAAGCATCCCTGGTGCTTTCAGATTAGCCAAGGCCACACTCCAAGTGTGGTGCATTTACAGAACTGCACAGGCTTTCATTTTTAATTAACTGACAACTTGTGTTGCTCGAGGGCTAGTGACCGTGAGGGAGCTTGGAACCCCGTTGTGCTCAGGCACGATCCACGCACAGCTCTGACCTGCAAAACTCACGTCTAGAGGCTGACAGCAGGTGGAAGAAAACCAAGGTTGTAATCCCCCTTTCATAAACGGGAACCAGGGTTCAGGAAAAAGCAAGTGTTTTGCTCAAGGTGCTGCAAAGTTGTTACAAAACTAGGAAGTGAACATGGATTTCCAAAGCTGTAGGCTACCATCTGAGAGCCGATTGCACCCCCTCTTGTCAAGGGGAATTTAAATGTTGAAAAGCAAATCCCAGTCATTTCATTAGGTCCCTTGTTACTGAGTAATATGAAATGGTTGTGCTACTTGATATAACAGCACAAACTATACCCACCTTGAAATGTCAGATATCACAAGTCAGAGCTTGGCATCATCAGAAATATGGTATTTTTCTTCAGAGACAAATCCATACGGCAGTCAGTGTACAGGCCACAGAGTTCCCATATGGATAACAGAGGTAGCTCTGCATTAGGTACTGTAGACGCTGGGATTTTAAGGCCCACGCTTATTCTTAAACAAATCAAGAGTTTGATTAAAATAACAAAACAAAACAACAACAAAAAACTCCATGGCAATCACAGGAAGTATGTAAATAGCAGTCTGTTTTGAACGCCATGTTGCAAGCACCGTATGGCTACCAGTACGTGAGACAGCTATTTCTCAGCAACTCAGGCATATACACCTCCACAGATACACCTTTAGGCTGCCCTGCGTGAAAAAGATCTGCTAGTAAGGATATCTTATTCTTTCCTGTTTATGAAATTCCAGTTTGTATAAGTAACCAAACCCTCAGCACAACAGACAAAAATGTTCCCTTCATACAGTAGTTAAAGAAATCATCTATGATGTGAGAAACAGGTTCACATCCTCAGGCCAACAGCTTCCTATTCCTGTTTTTTGAAATCTAAAAAGAGCATCTGAAAGATCTGTCACCAGTACCATGAGAAGCGGAGAGGTAGCTCATTGCTGCCACCAGGACATCCCCTGTTACGTGGATGGAGCTAACATATGGTAAGGTTTACAGCTTGGTCACAAATTTCTGACATTTGATGTATGAGCTTGAGCTCAGTTACTAGATATTAAATTCTCAAGGGAGCACTTAAACCCACAAGAAAACAATCAAAAATGAGATCACTCATTAGACCACATCTAGATTTTGCTTCTAGTTTTGGCCCCACTGCTGCAAGAAACACATCTATAACTGGAGCAAGTTCAGCAGAGGGCCATGAAGATGACAAGGGCTGGAGCACTTGGCCTGCAAGTCAAGGCTGGGGAAGCTGGACTTGTTCAGCCTGAGGCAGAGACAGCTTCAGGTGGACCTAACAGCAGCCCTCCAGTATCTACAATCTGTCTACTTGACATCTCTCTCATCAAGATCAAGAGTGATAATTTTTCAACAAAATTAGGGGGACAGTACAGTACTTGAGATGCTGAATTATTCTACTACATTCTTTCTAGTCTCTGTCTAAAAATGTCCAGCAGGCAGAATATATTGCTGAATTATAAATGCTAAAGACATAGAACTAAAAGAATGAGGTTTAACTCTGTTGGCTGTTCAGAAGGAAAGGTGGCTCCAGACAGCCTCACAGTTCAGGAATTACAATTTGAGCCACAAGTCGCTATGCTCTGTTGGCTGTAGATAAAACTTGGCTGAATACAGTTACTTAGACTGAACTTACATAAAACCAGGTAAATTATGCAAGCTGTGCCCCAGAATATGTGAGTCGTCTTGACCTGATAGATGTTGAGACTGGTTTGATATAAATGAAGACCACATTCAAGACAAAACTGAATCAAGGAGTAAGGATGGGTACACCTTCCCTTTCCCTACTGCCTCTAGAAAAGATCTCAGTTATATCAGCATCTCTACTTGGCATCAGACATATCACAGAATCACAGCATGGCAGACGTGGGAAAGGACCTCTCAGGTTGCTCAGGACACCATGTCAGGTTTTGAATATCTCCAAGGATGAAGACTACAGTGAATTTCAGTGCTTGCCACCATCTAGTCAGTCTACGGGCTTCGGGTGGGCTCACAGGGCTGGGATTCCCGAGGCAGCATTTTGCATCAGTGTCCCACTCTTTTCTTCTGTTCTTCTTAGAGCCAATATCCCCTGGTGCCCAAAAGACCAAGGATGGGACTCTGCCAGCCCAAATCAGCCCGCTGCAGCTTGCAAAGCCAGGATCTACTAGTTGTAAATAATATTGTGAAGTTTTACAAGGAAAGAAAGCTAAAAAAAACCAAACTTTGCATTCTGCTTCATTCTCCCAGTGGGCAAATGTTAAATCAATATCTTAATTAGCTCTAACCTGTCACTTGCTCTTATTTCCATTCAAAACAACTGCTTAATTTCCTTATCACAGGCAGTGAGGGAAGAGGGCTGGCAGAACCAGCTTTTTGGGTAAGGATGAGTAGTCTACACTGTGAGAAAAGATAGTTTTTGATTACTTTGACCTTTCATTGTTATAACTTTGCTTAATAATGTAATTAGAATATGTGCTTTATTAAACCAAGGATGTGGTAAAAATTAATTCCTTCAGGGTATTTTTATACACCAGGGATGATTAAGAATTCAGTGAATGAGTGATTCTCCATTTTCTTTCCTGTATATTCTTTTTTCAATGTATTTTAATTTCAACTTGTGAGAAATCTAAATTTAGGCCAAACCTCAAATTATTGCTTCCTTTTGCTTGGCAGATTGCAAGATATGACTGGGATCCTTTAGCCTAACTCCCTGGGATCATCATTTGGGACATTAACACTTAAAAAAGGTATGAAGGAAGGGGATGAATCAGGGCATGAAAAAAGTGCTGGGCATATTAGTTGAGTAGGGGAGGCAAATCCAGTACAATAACTGAATCAACCTGATATATGCCAAAATAAATGTAGGAGTATCTTTGCCACTTGTCTAAAAATTAAAAAGTCACCTTCTAGAATAATCTTTTAACCAGTGCTGGAGATTTACTTTTCAGTACATTCATCAGGGTAAAGATTTGGCTGAATGTTCAGAAATTCTCTTGATTCCCCATCCAACACATCACATTACCTCATGCATGCAAAAAGCTAAAATAAGGAACACACGGATAGCTGCTTGTCCCAAGCCTTCTTTCCTAAACATATACTTCCACAAAATTGTCTAAGGATGTGGAAATACAAATCAGAGACTTTCCTCTGCTCCTTTCTTGCATCCTTTTTTTTTTTTTCCCCAAACAACATAATTTTTTGGCTTTGCAGGTAGTGAGTTCCACAAAGAAATGACCTTATCTGGTTTTGAGGCAGATGAGCAATGAGCAGGAGTAGTAAACATTATATGGAAATCATGTGGGTTGAGCATAAGATCGAGCATCCTTATTCTTCATCTAAAGAGAACTACACATTTTTTTTTAGTTTACTTTAAAGTATTGAGCAAGCATGGGCCCATAAATGAAAACCCTGTTAAAGCACGAGATTAACAAATGGTAGTTTTATCTCAAATGACCAGGTGCAAACAGAAATAATTTATGTACCTATGTAGAGAGACATGAAATGGTAAATAACCCTGATGGTGTCACCCTACTCTTTTTACTTAGAATGTGGAGAGTTTAAATGTCTCAATCCTAAAACCGTGTAATAAAGCAGAGGCACTACATTTAGGAGCTTGTGAAGTATATCAGCAAAGCATAAAGCATTACCTAATCCCCAAGGAGAGCACATATGTCTTCTCTAATTATATTGCTTTAAACTCACACAAGTCAAGTGTGTGCTTTGCTTTGCAAGAGGCATTTTCCTTCGCAACATACAAGAGTGCTCTAGCCTTTATTAAGGAACTTTCACTCCTTTGAACTAAAGCCTTCCGACTAATTTTGTGCTGCAAAGCTCTGCTTGCTATTTCTAGTAAATCACCGCATTTTCATTCTCCTCTTCCAAAGCAGAGCAGTGTGAGTAAACCAGTATTTCTCACTACCAGAAGCACGATGTATCTAACACCAAATATTAATCAAATATTAAACCCTGTTGAAAGAAGGTCTCTAAAGCAAATTGATTCTTAAAAATTGGTCTGTTTATCTTTGTGGGACCAGAGAAAAAATAGTTCAACTAGCAACCCGCAGCAAGATGTTTGTCAAATACGAAGCCTCCTGATAATACTCACCCTCATGAGTGGTGAAATAAAGTTATTTTTAATGGCAATAAATTAATTTTTAATGGAAGAAAATGTCAAATAAACTTTTCTTTAAACAACTTCAGTATAGTGCAAAGCTACTGGCCATGTAAGAGATTGCATGGAGTACAGTGCAAACTACTACTTTAAACAGTCTTTTGCCAAGACAGGAAAGGAGTGACTGGTTATTTGTACCAGCCTCACTGCAAGGCTAGCAGGAGTCTCAGCTGGGCCCAGTTTGTAAAGTGGGGAAAAACATGTTATGTCATGGTCTGAGTTAGGTGTACACATTTTCCAAAATAAAGTCAGTCAGGCTGGTGCTGGCTTTAGAAATCCTGTGGAGTTGAATAGATGTAAGACTGTCTGTGTTCTAAGAGAGGAACTCTTTCCTCCAGAGCCTTGAACTGAGAGTGATGTCCCACAAGGAGCACAGGTTTTCTTGAACACCAAACCACTTAGTAAGACATTAGATGCCTGCAATGAAGGCAGACACCAGACCCTACAGTGGTGACAGCGGCATGGTCTCAGGGTGCTCACAGGTTGCCTTGTGAGGTGAGCAATACCTGAAGACCATAGGAGGAACATGCTGACTGATGCAGTGGTCCCAGTCCTCTTCTGGCACACAACAGCCACACAGAGGCCAAGGGATGGCCCTGAAGTAGGTGGGTCAGTAAGAGTCACACTCTTAGAGCAATGGATATTGCCTCTGCAAAGGAGGACAGGGAGTTTCTTCCTCTGAATGGAGCATAGTGTGATCTAAAGAGCATTAGTGTGAGCCAAGCCAATTGACATTTATTTGAAATGAAGGTGATTGATAGTTTACTTTGGCATTACCTATTAATTATTACATACTAAATATTACTAATATTAATTAATATTGTTTATTATTATTAATTATCCTATGATTATCTAACAGTACTGTGCCATATGACTACATAAGGAAGGGTACCCAAGCCTCTAGAGGATCATACCTCTGTTTTCTTCAATAACTAAATCCAAAATGCCTTCTGTTTTTTCAGTTCCTTTATTTACTTTGTTTATTTATTTGTTCAAATTTATAGAAAAATAATAAAGCTGCCTTGCTGGTGCTCTAGGCACTTTGACTGTACATTAAAAATAAAACACATGAATGCAGCAAACAGACATAGCAACCTCCCAAAACACGGACTGATATCCCAAATCCTGATAACTATTCTCTTCCCAGAAGCCAGAAAAAGATATAGGTTTTTCATGTATCTTGTTTCAAATCAGGAGTTGAAGCGATCTGGTAAGTTTTCAGACCTAACTCAGAAAATACAAGTCTACAAAGCCCAGGAGGAATCTGTAGAACATCAGCTATCAAAAGAGAGCACCAAAAGTAAGCTTTGGAATGGAAAAATATGAGAGCTTCATATTTTAGGGACATTCATATTGTCATATTATTTGAGACTTTCTGACCAACATTGCTTCCCACAGAAAATTGTTTAGCGAAGTTTTTTTTTGTAGGAAATCACCTTTTTTATTTTTAAATTTGTCACTGGGAAACATGGAAATGGCCTTTTAATTTTTTTATTTAATTTTTTTTCAAAATTGATCATTTTATTTTTATTTATTTTATAAATTTTCTTCTCTCTTGTCTTCTCTTCCCCCCTTCTTTTATTGCCAGTAAATCAAGGAATTTCAGGAAAACATACTCATTTGCAGTCCACAGTCCACTGCTAGTCTTGGTCCTGGGTTAAAACTCTCCTCCACAGATTTGCAAAGCGATCTTCAAAGTTTCTCTTCCCCTTTTATGTGTTTTGGACTCTGTCCTCAGCCAATGAATGACTCATGAAATATTTTTGGATAGAGCAGTGAAAGCCCTTCTGACTGCACCATCTGCTCAGCCATACATTTGTCTACTGGATGCATCTTTATGTGGATGTGCTTCGTCCCTTCACTGAAGAGACAGATGGGAGTCCCCAGTCCTTCACTTTTCCTTCCAGTATCTTGCAGTCACTTTGGATCAGTGTAGGGTCATTAGCAGGGCTCACATCACTGAGCAGAACCATGCCTTAGCCAATGGCCTGGATGTGCCTCAGAAGTCATCTTTCACCTCCCAGGTACTCTCTGGCACACCTCAAGGAGTCTCTGGGTCTCTGGGCAGAGGCTTTCCACTGCCATCCTCACAAATGTTGACTTACTGACTTGAACAAAGGTTTAGAAACTAGATGAGATATTTACTAGATGAGATATTTACTCGAGACATTTACTCATACACTCATTTAGATCTCCGCCCCTTCAGCAGAATGGGCTACCCACCTTAGCTCACTTTCAGTCTGTCCTGTAAGTGCTCCCTGAGTGTGTGATGGAACAGATGACATATAAACAAGAATTTTCTCATCTTCTTTGTTTTACTACCAGGTTATTTTTGAAATTTTTAAATTTTGAGAAGAAAAAAAAGGTACTGGCCAAAAAAACAAATTAAGCAAGATTTCAGCATTTTGTAACTTCATAAAACCTGGAAAGTTTTGAAAGCTGAAAGACAAAGAAAGAAAATAAAACTTGATACTTGTGATTTTTCTCCCTTCCTATACTTGTTGCCCCCATCCTTTTTTTTTTCTTTTTTTCTTTTTTTTACTGCTGCTGCATTTCTTTTCCAGAATAGTCCACTAAAATGAATGATTTAACTTTTAAGAACAGATTAGACCCGGACCACCGCATTTCAGCATCCACAAAACAGATATGAAATATGATCACTTTATGATACATCATCTTTTTTTTTCGGTTTTTATCAATACTGATAACTCCCTGACTTCTCCATAATGAACAGCAGCCACTGCAGTTCAGAGCAGTGATATTGTGCACTCCCAAGAAATTCCCTCAAACAACGAGGTGCGTGCAAAATGCAGTCTTGCAAACGCTTGCGAATGCTCGAAAAATATCCCTCTCCAGGCTTCAAGATGTAGCTCTGTGTAAAGCACATTACAGTGACTAATCGAGGCAGAAACAGCATGGATCACAGCGACGATGGTCAGACTCCTCCTTGGCGGGATGGAAATGAGAAGGTATCGTGCCTTCATGTGAGCCCTGGGGGTGCTCAGGGCAGCCCGATGACTTTCAGCCATCTGCGCCCTGCGGGAAGAATACTTGATGCTGCCTGCTGGGGAGAGCATCTCCCCAAAAGCAGGCATCGGGCAGTGCAAACCCCCACGGTGCTGCTCATGTGCATCGGCTCTGGGGACATCTTCTCACTACACGGACTCACGGCCACCGTGGAAGCAGTGCACTCTCAGTTCTCTTTCACCCCAGTTCACCTTGTTCCCCAGCATAAGGAAGAAAATGAAGACAGGCTTGGTTGGCAACACATACTTTTTTTAAGAAATTATATTTACAAGTTTTGGAAACAATCACCTATAAGAAGAAGTCATAAAGCATGATTCTAATATGTATATATATATATATATAAATCAAACATAACATTTTCCTAAACCCTGCTGTGTCCTAATCTTTTCATTCACTCATGTCACACATCAGCTCAGGTTCAGTAGTCCCACTGTTGGAGCAAATCTGGTAGTAACAATTGGATTAGATAATACTGATTATTTTTTCCTACATTGGTTTCTCACCATTACAGGAAAATTTTTATAAAAAGTATTATAGAAAAGAGGTAGAGATAAGGTGTCCTGGTTTAACCCCAGCTGGCAACTAAGTGCCCCCGGTGGGATGGGGGAGAGAATCAGAAGAGTAAAAGTGACAAAACTTGTGGGTTGAGATAAAGACAGTTTAATAAGGAAAGCAAAAGCCGCGCACACAAGCAAAGCAAAACAAGGAATCCATTCCCCACTCCCCACGGGCAGGCAGGGGTTCAGCCATCTCCAGGGAAGCAGGGCTGCATCACACGTAGTGGTTTCTTGGGAAGACAAACGCCATCACTCCAAATGTCTCTCCCTTCTTTTTTCTTCCCCCAGCTTTATATGCTCAGTATGACGTCGTATTGTAGGGAATATCCCTTTGGCCAGCCTGGGTCAGCTGTCCTGGCTGTGTCCCCTCCCAGCTCCCCGTGCACCCCATCCCTCTCGCTGGCAGGGTAGGGCATGAGCAGCTGGACAGTCCTTGACTGCCCATCAATAACTGAAAACATCAGTGCGTTATCAACCATTTTTCATCCCAAATCCGAAACACAACCTCACACTAGTTTCTATGAAGAAAATTAACTCTATTCCAGCTGAAACCAGGACATAAGGATCTGGCAGAATCTGTGTTATCCAAAACTTTTTGGTCTGGATACAACAATTTTCCAATTTGGAGAAAACTTACTTTAGGCATGGCTTTTACATGATTTTTTATTGCATTTTTTAAGTGTTTCTTCATCTAATGGTTAGGCCTCAATTTTTACTGGCTAGATTGATAATTTTTATTTATATTAGCATTTATTACTGTTTTTCCACAGCTTTATTATTAGTACCCTTAATCTTGTACTTCATTACTAACCAAAATCTGGTGAAGAATTAAAACATGCTAACAAAAATAATCATGTTTATATTGTAACCAACAAATAAGACCTCTATAAACCTTATAAGCAGTAAAATAACCACAGTAGCCAGCATTATCTGCCATGCAACTCCTTCAAACAAAGCAATTTTCTTAGCCCTAATTTTTCCCAGTTTGCATTTCCAAAAAGCTGAACTCCTCAGTAAAAACCCATTTGTCATAAGCAACCAGTTGAAGTTCTCAATGAATTCCAACCTTTTTTTCCCTAAAAGTACTGGACTTGACTTCTTGCTTTTATCTGTTACAACTCCAATGTCATTTCATGAAATCCACAGGCTTTACATGTTTTAACAGAGATCTCATATCACATCTGTTGACATAGAATTTGAAGCAACCTCAGACCAGGAACTAGGCACTACTGACAGCTTTAGGGGGTTGAGGGTCACCACAGGGCAGTGATTCATTACTATCATAGGTTTACCAGGCAAGAGTTGAAAATCACACAGCTCCTAAGTTGTAAAGCAGAACTAATCAAACGTAAGCACTTCTCTTGCTGTATCTCCTCATTTTTATGAGTCTTTCTTCTCTCTTTATGAGACTGAACAACAGCCAGATAACCCACCATCCCCACCAGACAGTAACATTGAAGACCCCAGTGAAGAAAAGCAGTGCTTTTTTTTATTTCAGGCATTTTCTATATCTATTGCTTTCTGCATGTAGTTTTAATGGACTAGAAAGTATCTTACAAGTAATTGTCACTTTGCCAACAGTTCCTCTAAATTATTACAGGATCCTAGGTCTACTAATCAGGAGGAGAGACACAAGTTAATATCCTTTTTATTTCCAAAATCAAAGCTATTGCCTCCCATGCCAGTACCAAAGACAAAAATAAAAAGAAAGATCTTCAACTTGCATCCATGATTACAGCCTTGAATATCTTCCTAAGCTACAAAGATGCTGGTGTGGTGACAGTGATCCACTTTGTCCTGAGGAAACTTCCAAAGGAAATCTCTTTTGAAATGTCTTTTATAACTTCTTTTATATATCCTTTATTTTGACTTCACGAGCTTTTTCCAAAATATATTTGTGGAACAATATATTTAAAGATTCTGGAGTGCTAAATACTAATAGAACAACCTACTAATTAACTTACAATTCATCAGCCAAATCTTTATCACTATAGTGTGCTAAGACTATGACTTTATTATTATATTTCCTTTGCTTTCTAATTTTTTGCTAGCCAAAACCAATTCCAATTAACAATTCCAGCTTAATTTTCCTATGCACTTAACATGCTCTGCCACAGGAAGATGTTACAATTCTGTGGGTAACATGCCAAATTCAGCGGATTGTGCCAAGAATTCAGTTATATCAAGAAGCTAGAGTCTTAACAAAAGGGATTTTTCAAAGTCTGTTTCTTTTCTGCCTACATTTCTGTTAGTCTAAAAAAAATCTTTGTAAGGTTAATGCATCACGCAACATATACCGAGAGCACCAGACTGTCTGCAGTAGAAAACTAAATTATCTGTTTCCAGTATTTACTATAAACTTCAATCTCTATGCAATCAATCAGAAGTACAGGCATAATTTAAAGTTATGTACTTGTTGCTGCTAGGAAGCTTCTCATTTGTAATGTAATAGTCTTTATTCCTCAGTGTAGATGGTAGAAGCCCACATGCAGCCTCACCAGCAGGTGAGTCCTGGCTACCCTGAGCTCTTGCCCAAGAAGAGGCAATTTAACTACTAACAACAGACTGACAAATTAACAGTGGTCACTCACGACTTGACTACAGTTACAGGAGTGTGGTGGGTTGACACTGGTTAGATGCCAGGTGCCCACCAGAGCTTCTCTTCACTCCCCTTCCCAGCCTGACAGAGGAGAGAAAAGTTAACGAAAGGCTCATGGGTCAAGACAAGGACAGGGAGAGATCACTCACCAATTACCGTCAGACTCAACTTGCAAAACAGACTCAACTTGGGGAAATTAGAT
>NW_010536267.1:0-4634 GCF_000687285.1 Phaethon lepturus | reverse complement strand
CCAATCTTAGTGATTTTGTGATTCTGTGACTCCAGCATTTATCAGCAGTAAGAAACGCCATATTTAACAATATGGTGTTTTACAGTTTTAAAACAGCGAATGCCAAAAAATTCCCTGACCCCAGCTGATGCCTTGCAACTGGTTGGGCAGGAGCAGTCCTCCTCACAGCCTGGCGTGGCATGGCCAAGGTAAATCTGATTTGGAAGAACAAAGATATTGCCTCTCTCTTGGTGATGGGCAGGGAGCAGCGATACGTACCTTGACTGGAGCGGGGCATTTGACTGCATCCCCCGTGATGTTCTTACAGGGCCAGCTAAGGAAATACGGGCCAGATGAAATCATTAGTCAGTGGGTGCGTAAGTGGTTGAAAAACATGCTGAATTTATCACAGTTTGCCATCAAACTGAAAATTAATTTTTAATGGGGTCACACAGGGTCTGCCCGGGGCCTGTTTCTGTTTGATATTTTCATTAGTAACTTGGATAATGGAATAAAGTATGCTTATAAAATCAGCCCATCACACTAAGCCAGGAGGATTGTGAGCATATTGGGGCCCAGGATTAGCATTCAAAATAGCGATGAAAAACTGGAGAGGTTTTCCAGAATCAACAAATGGAACCAAAGAGAGACACGCGGAAAGTGCAAGGAGGTCAAAAGGACTTGTATTGAAACAGGGGGTGGCTGACTGGATGGCAGAAGAGATCTGGAAGCTACTGTGGGGTAAGCACAGACTGGCTGACCACAGTGACACCCATGAGTGAACCCACGGGGGCGGGAAAGCCAAGGGCTGGGTGGTAACTTCACAGCACTGGGAACTTCTCAGCTAGAGTGCTGCATCCAGGACTGGGCATCACCTTCTAAGAAAGATGTAAATGAATTAGAAAGCCCCGAGAGGCCAACAAGGGTGTAAAGAGGTTTATAAAACTTGACCTGTGAGGAGAGGTTGAAAGAACTTGGGGTTGTTTAGTCTAGCCAAGAGAAGACGGTTGTGACTGGAGGGAGCAGGATAACAACCTTCAAAGATTACTGTAAAGAGGATGAAAAACAGTTGCCTTGATGTCCACTGAGAGTGGGACACGGAATAATAGGTTTAACTGGAAGCAAGGGAGATTTAGATTAGATATTAAGACGAACTTTCAAACTGTAATCAAAGATAAGCTCAGGAGCAGGCTAACTTAGTGGGCTGGGGGAAAGCAGTCATTAGAGGTTTTTAAGAACAAATTAGATAAACATCTGTCGGAGATGGCCTATTACAGCTCGTCTCACCTCAGTACCGGGGAATAAGCCAGGCAGCCCTACCTTTCTGGGATTGCTTTATCTTTCCCTGCAGTAATTCGCTGGAGTTCTGCTGAGGGAGCTGTGTCGATAGCTTTTGGTCTGCTGCCTAGGAAGCAGAGCAGCACCGGCAGGAGGAAAACCCAAACTTCTACCTGGAACATGAGTAACATGAGCACGTGGTGGCTGGTACTTACACAAGCAATAGCCACAGCTGCATGTCTTTGCTTACAGAGCAGGCAGAGCTTCATTTATCATCAAGCTGTACTTGAGCTTGCTCACTCAGTGGGATCCTTCCTTAAAACATCTCCTAAGGCAGCTGAAGGCAGCGATGTTCTTCTCTGAATCCTCATTCCTGATGTGGCTCTCACAGGAGCCATCTAACACCATGGTACCGAGGTTATACATTGAGTCAATCTCTACGACACAGTTCCTAATTAAAAGTGCTGAAAAGTAAAACATCAAAGCTGCAAATGGCAAAGGCAACCATACTGCTTTGTACATCAAACCAATTGTACACTGATAACTCATTGTCCTCCTACTTCCCTACCTTTTTTCGGTGTGAGATAGCCTGTGCTATCAAATGTGCTTCAAAAAGCAGATGGTTAAACAAGATGTGCAATCTGCTTACTATTACAGCTTCTGCCCTGAGCTGTGAATCAGTGCCTCTTCACTGTGACAGTCCAGGATTATTTGAGCATACAGGTTTGTGTTCTAGGAAACAGTAAAAATTGTCTACTGAATGATAAATAATTGCTTCTTCTTTAGAAGCACTTGTTATCACCTCCTCGTAATGAGTATTTTTAGTACTAGCAGAGTATCTTCTTTTCAGCTCCTTTGAGACATCTGCTCTCCATATGGCGGACTTTCCCCTGCTTGCACAGCCTGTTTCTGGGAAGGAGACTCCCGATATGACAAATTGGAATTATTTCCAGGTCTTCAAACATTTCACTAGTTCCTGACTCCTGTAATTGAGCCTAACAAATTCTGTACAATTGTAGGTGTTTTAATCCCTCTTGCCTACCTAGTTTTTGTCATATTGCTTCCGCTGTCAGCAAGCTGCCCTTAAAACACCGATGCGAGGTTGTCGGTGGCAGAGAGCCACTTAGGATCCAGCGCAGGTGCTGAGCCCACCTAGGGTACCTCGATCCGCCGAGCGCTCCTGCTCCTCTGCTCCTCAAAGGAAATCTGCTGGAACCAGCACAGTCACCCCATCCCGGCCGTGACAGCGGGGCCGCCGGCACGGGAGCACAGCCCTTTGGAGCATCCATGCTGGCTCCTTAGCACCGCGACTCATGCAAGAAAAACGGGGCCATCCCATCACTACGGGCCATGGTGTTTGGCTTCTGTGGTTTCTAAACATCCTTCTGTGGAGCGAAGACTCCTTCTGCAATCACAGGGAAAGGGAACGGCATTTTTTTTCCTTTGGTTTGGCAGTGAATGGCAGAGGATGGATGAAGAGCTAAAAAATAACCACTCACATTTGTGTGTTGTGCATATATCTATAGTTACCCTCTTATTCCGCATTGTACCCTGTGATGTATGTGTACTCTCTGACCTCACACTGTACAAATATATACTGTACACATGCACTATTCAAATACATTTCCTCACGCCTTACTATAGGAACTGTCAGTCTGAATTTTTTTAGAAACTGTTACAGTACAAAGAGACACAAAGCTCTGACAAGTAATGAATTCAGCACAACAACATGATATTGCGAGTAACAGTGGAGGAAAACCACACGGATGATGTTTTAAGGGCAAGACCTTCGTAGAGAATGAGTGGACAGCACTGAATATTGATACCTCTGACTCATAATGGTCGCACATTTCAATAACGGTCAAAGCACCCGTTCTCCTTCCGTGCTTGCAGAAATTGGGGAAGTGCCGTACCGACTGATCGGCAGAAAGCTGTGTGTGCGGGGAGGAGCAGCACCAACGCCCCGCTGAGCTGCAGAGGAGTGGGGAGCACCCTGCGTCAGCGGACCCCCATCATGCTGACCCCCCAGCACGCTGCTGGTCTTGGTTTATATTGAATCAGCTGTGATTTCGTCTTGAAAATCTAATGCTTTAAACTCTCCACACTGTATTTTTTCCAAGATCTATAGCTAAAACTCCAAGGATATAATATGTGGCCATGAGAAATGCATCTAGCCACTCCATTTTTTCTACGGTACATATTAAATCTTTCTTAATGAGAAATAAGAGAAGTCAATTGTTTTGGCAGCTGAGTGCTACATACAAAATACCTGGTGAAAAGTGCTCTGGATGCTACTGAAAATACCGGGGACAAAGTAAAAGCAGAGTAACCCAGGTGAAAAATAAAAATTGGGAAAAAACCCCAATGTTTTTCTTAAATTTTTGGTTAATGAGAAACTAAGTTACCTGTCTTTTTATCCCTTAAGTAAGATATATGGAACAAAGAATTTCTTTCATGCAAATTGAAGTAATATGCATACTTGCTCTTTTGAGATGTCTCAGAAGTCTGTGTTTTACGGAGATGCAAATAAACTTTGCATACAAAGCAGCAGATAGGGCACATTCAGCAAGCATATTATCACTTAGCTTCTGCATATAAGAGAGTTTCTGCAGCTAAACAATATTAAATACTTTAGTAATTCATTGCATCATTAAGGACCTAAAGGGCAAAGATGTGTCAGACTGAGTACACTGCTTTGTCTCAACTTTTTCTACATCCAAGGTTACAGCAGGACAGTTCGGTGGCATGTTCCCAAACACTGAGCCACTGCCAACATTTTCTTAATGGGATTAAATGGTGCCTTGTTACTGTACAAAGACATACTTTAAGCATGCTTGGCTGTTCACTTGATGTATGATTCTCTTTGGCTGAATTATTATCCTAGATTTGTGAATAGTAAAGTCTTTTTCATTACTTGCTGTAATTCTTCTTCTAAAATTTATCCAATTAGGGATAGAGATATTAATAGAATGGAGAAGCAAGATGGATCATTTAGAAGTTTCTCCTTTCTGTTAGTATCTCTATCAATAATTTAATAAGTACTAGGAGAAGTACAGCATCTTGATGTATGTACAATTTAAAAAAAAAATTGAATTGATAAACAGCTCTCTGGAGGGATTATCCTGAGATGACACCCTGCTTGGCAGAACCAGAAGGAGGGGTTTACAGATGGCAGCAATACTAACCACAGCTAAAACAAGGCACAGGCTGGTCAGGGACAGGGCTCAGAGGCTGGCATGAGGATGGGGATGGCGATGAGGATGGGGATGGAGAGGGGACTCCCGCCAAACTGGGCCTTTGGCGTTTTTCTGCCGCAGGTGATAGAGCAGCAGGGATCATCACTCCAAACAAAGTCATCCTTGGGCTGTGATACAGGC
>NW_010536266.1:51357-57583 GCF_000687285.1 Phaethon lepturus | reverse complement strand
GGGGGCGGGGGGGGAGAAATGACAAAGAGCAAGGCAACGGTAACTTTTCAAGAAACAGGAGAGTAAATACAGCTTGCCCATCCCTTCTGTTCTCTATCCTGCCTCCCACTTATCTTGTTGCTACTCATGACAGCCCAGTACCAGAGGCTTGTGCAAGCTGAGGATGACAAAGTGAACTGGTGAGTGGAGGGCAGAAGGTGTGTGATGGCTGAGGGGTTGCTTTCTCATAACTGGAGCTGGGCTCCTGAGCAGTCTGCCAGTGATGGCCAAAGACCATTCAGAGTAGAAAAGGGCTATCTCCTCTCTTCTCTGCTCTATTTTCTTGATCATCTATCGTTAGCTTTATTGATTAGAATAAACTGCCATTATAGGGAAAGTCAGGAAAAGAACGTTCTGCTGAGATAGCAGCTACAGCAAGCAATAAAAAAAGGATCTTGCAAGAGCTCAGTCTGACAACTGGAGTGAGGAAGTAGCTCCCACATTGACGGGAGACACAGAAAAAAGCTGTTCCACACCACTACTCCCAACCTCCTCACAGCTATTCGCTTCCCACCCTGTGTCCATCTCCTTCTCCCCGCTGCTCTTTCCCAGACTCTCTGAGCCTGGAAGAGGTTGGATTTCTGCCAATCCATTGGATCAAGGTGAATTCTGGGAGCCCTGGGAGGGAGACCTTTTGACAGTGTGTATTCTTTCTGGTGGTTTACCTCGTGTCCTTCTCTTCCTAACAGGGCAGAAAGGTGCGGAAAAGGGACGGAGGGAGGAAGGCTCTTGCAGACTGCCTGGGGCAGTGTAATTGCAGCTGTCCCTTGCCATATCTGAATGGGCAAGTAGGTGACAGGCCTGATCTGCTCTGTTAGCACTGCTTGGCAGAAGGGAATTATGCTATCTTGAACAAGGCGATAACCCTTTGTTTAATTTTAACATTTCAAAAACGCACTCTATCTGTGTTACACATTTGCAGGGAGCTAGTGTCTGCTCACATTGCAGCCCTGCCTCTTCCAAATGTGATGATCAGGACACATTATTCAAGTGTGGTGTGATGGTAGGTGCAGCAGTTGCTACATACTTTCTTACGAAAAACAAGTAACTGTTTTTTTGTGGGGAAAAAAAAGAAACTTCATTTGAAACACAGTTCACTAGAATGTGGAATGGGCAATATTTTAATCCCATTTGCTGTTAACTTTGTGGTGACTTTAGTTACATGCTTCACTGGAGAAGTTTCCATCTAGTTTGTGTACTGGCTGACCAGTGTGCCTCCAGTCCTGGCTCTTTCCCATAGAGACAGTCTGCAACGGCTTTATTATCTGTCTCATCCCTCCTCCTCCTCCCTGCTTTTGTCTCTCCTTTCCGGCAGAGCTCTGGAAGAGCCTGCCAGCTCAGCAGTCAGCCTGCCCCACGCAGCTCCCCCAGCTGCTCTGCTCCCCTACCTCCGCATTTGGTTCACCCTGGTGAGACCAGAGCTTTGGCATGTGTTTTACCCTGGGGTGTGTACTTTTCTCCATGGTACTATTTATTGCATATTCTTTCTTTCCCAGTTCATTATTTATTCAAGCATGCAGTTCACATCCTCCTACAGTGGGGATTAGCAAAGGGTCCTGTTTGGTAAATGGGAGAGGGTTTTTACCCATTTACTTTTTATCTGTGGTGATTCTTTCATTGCTGAAGTTACTATTTCTGGCACTGCTGTGATTTCCATGCTGTGATCTCGTTCAAATGAGCTCCTTGACATTCTTGTGCCTCTTCTCCAAATGATAGATAGGCACCGTCCATAGGTTGATGTGCTGTTTTTTAGTCAGCTCCAGCTATGAGTTCCTTGTACCTTTCTGCTTCCAGTCTCTTTTTTTCATGGTATATTCTCTCTCCCGCCTGCAACAGACGAGGACTGTCCTCTCCGTACCAGTTCTGGTCTGGACTGATTGACTTCCTCTGCTTGGCAGGTTCAAATGGCTTTTTCAGAAGTGCCCCTTATAACTGAGACTGGTACGTTCAGATTGGTCTAAAATTTCTCTCTGTTGCCAGAAGGCTCTTTTTCAGGCTCTGTTTCTAAACATGTGTCTCAGACATTTTAATCTTTTGTGGTTGCAGCTCTGCTCCTGTCTCTGTATTACCTCTTCCTACTCAGCCTTCTTTGCCCAGATTAAATGAAAACTGCAAAAAATGTCATCATCTTCAGGACTAGCCCTGGCCCAAAGAAAGTTCCCTGCTCTGACAGTTGCTCTCCTTTTGGCAGCCACATTACTATCTGCAGCACTTCTTAAACCTTCTCCAGTTGTATCACACATTCCCAGAGAAATTCCAGCTCTGATGGCACTTCTAATTGGTTTGGTTTTTTTCACTTTATGTCATATCTTGTTTTGCTCCAAGTACTTTGTGTTGTCCTGAAGTCACCCTGAGCCAAAGAGGGTGGCAGGGATTTGCCTCATTCGGTGCCCAAGCTCCAGCAGCCTGGCATGGTGTAACATGAGAACTGGCACAAATGGAAAATCAGTTTCAAATGGCTCATGCCAGTGCATGTAGGAATGTGTTGACTGTAGATGGCGTGTTGTGTGGATTGGACAGATAAGCATATTCTCTGCTATACCATCATTCAGTGCACAACCTGCCTTAAATGCATGTATCTGCTCCTTTACAGATGGACTAGTTCTTAGTGCAGAAATGGTCTGCACTATGAAATGGTCTATATTGTGTTCACTGTCTTTTTGATCTGTCCTTTTCTAGCTAAATCTATTTCAAATATACCACGTACCACAGTTATGTAGGAAAGTCAGATGGCTCTATAAGGGCTCCTCACCAATTAAAAAATATCCCCCATGGATCCGTATTTTTGGATACAGTCAAGTGCTGTAGTTTGACCCACCAATAGATTCTTTTCCTGCAGCACATCCACTTATTAAAGCTGCTGATTGTAAGAGAAGAATTTCTCTTTCTGTAGAAATCAAACTACCACTGAAGAGTCCTTCGGTGGGGGACATTCACCTCTCTCCACAAACAGCCCAAGTGATTGAGGAGGGCTGGAATTCACTTGCAGAATCTCAGAGTAGCTTCTCTATAGGTGTTGTTCCAATTTAGAGACTGAAATAATGGCCCCTGGCCCCTGCCCTGCACGGAAGGAAAATGTGGGGCTTTTGGGCCAATGGATTTGCATAGGTGTGAAGCCAGCATGGAGAAATATAATACAGAACGTTTGTTAAGTACCTCCTTTTCTTGACTGTAGCTTGACAGGCTGTACCTGTTTACCACCACAGTTTGCATTTTCTCACGTGGTAACATCTGCAAGGCACCATGCTGTGCTGTGTTAGAAATCCCCAGGCTGGCTCTGAGAAGGCTTGTACCTATATATTGCTAAACTGCATGCAGATCTGCAGTCACTTCAGCGCTGACTGAACTGGGCATCTCTGCAGCACTCTGCCTTGCAGGGGAGATGCGAGCCTGCTGTGTCCCATGCTCTTTATGCATCCCCTGGGTGCTCTTAACATGTAAGCAAATGTCACTGCATGGCAATGAGACAGCAGACATTGGTGAACAAGTTAAATTTCACTGAACCAGCAGTGATACGCATGATCTTCTACCTGTCCCAGAGTGGTTCACAATTGCAGCTATTCTCCCTTGACAGCCCTGAAAAGAGGACTAATCCCTACTGCTGATTGCCAGTGTTTTCTGACAACAAAGCAAATCACTTTTTAAAGACAATGGCTTGTTTACTTTTCATTGAAACTTGAATTGAAGATATTTCATAACAGAATTTGAGCAAATTTACCAGATGTTTCATCCCACTGTGCTTTTCTGGCAGGTCTACAAGACAGAATGCTGACTAAGACTGATAAATCAGGCTGTGTGTGAAAGGCTTGAGGAAGGAATACAATATATATTCCCGAAACCATAGGAGTATCTTACGCCATCGATCCTTGGGAATTCCTGATGTTTCCTGTTCTTTTCTTAGAGACTGATCTCAAATACAGGAGGGGAAGGGGGCGTCCTGTTCTGTTCCTGTAGCCTATGGTGAGACATAGCTTTTTCTAACAGCACTCCTTGCGCTGGCGTTGGAGATCATAGGCATAAAAATGAATAATATAATTCCACAGGCAATTATCTATCCAGCTGGGAGAAAATGGGAGATAAGAGTTTAAGGTGCATTCAGAGGCTGGCTGTGACCCAGAAAAGTAGTGTATTGCTCTACAAAATAATATGCCGCCCCTCACCCATCTCCTTCCCTTCCAACACCTGCCCTTTTGCTTTGTTCAGCCTCTACTAACCTCTTTGCTTCCTTGCTGCCCTATCCAGGAAATAAGGCTACCTGTAGAAGACTCTCTTCTTTTACAGCCTTGCATCACATGTGTGAACCACACAAAACTGTTTTAAAACACATTTCCGCTCTCCTTTCAGTGACTCTTACAGTACCTGCTTCAGTTTATTGACCATTGTCTTTGCAAGTTTGTGACATTCAGTCTTCTTTTGGCCTGGACACCTGCTTTCTTTGCTCTGCTCTTGCTTTTATTTTCGCTTACTGTACTTCTACCAGCTCTCTAGATATTCCCCTCCATGGCTGTCTCCTCCCTACATATCAGGAAAAGCAGCTGAAGTTTCCACACCATCTTCTAAGCAGAGGAAATGATACAGGAAATACTATTCCTGTTTGTCTGACTGCAGTAGGAAAACATATATCAAACTGTTCACTGAAGCCCACACCAGACTTGAGCTAGTGACACCTGGTTTGGTAAGGTGGAAGAGGCTTTGGGTGACAGCACAGCATCATGTCATTCTACCCTTGGTTAGAGTGACTTAACATGTCCCTGAAATCCCTCTGTGGCTAAAGGCTGTGCTAGCTGCAGGGCTTGCAGTGCTGCTCCTCCTGTATGGTCCTTTTTGAGAATTCTCGCTCACACCGGGGTAACAGTGGTGCCAGGCAACCCCTCTTTCAGTCCAGGAGATGTGAAATCAGGATACTCAAGCACAGCAAGGTATTTTTAAAACAAAAGCGTGGACACGCATGAACCCACAAAGAACAGATTGCCTTTGAATAAGGTTTGTCCATCTGAATAGCAGCGTCAGGTGAAAAGAAGCTGCATTTTTAAATCACAATCGTATTATTTAAGCAAGTTGTATTATTCTGTGTGTTACCTTTATCTGAAGATTGCAGGCATTTGTGATTATCTGTCATTTTACCTTTATACAGCTGTTTTCATCCTGATAGGTCACAGAAATTTGCCACATGGCAGTAACTGCAACCATCTCATCCAGCATGTTACAAAGGAAGAGAGAGAACGGGAGTGTTTAGCCCAGGATTGCTGTAGCAAATTACTACACTTAGAAAAATTCTGTAAAGCCATTCTACTCAATTTTTAATGCTCTGTCTGAACAGCCTATGCTCAATGAATTGCGTGGTGTTCAAGTTATCTGTCTGTGCAAGATGAAGAGGTAAGCTGGCTGTACTAGGATTAAACTGTGCTTCTTGAGGCAATAGGTATTCCTCAGCCCATGCTTGGGACCATGAACCAATCCCAAAACCAGGGTTCTGAAAATACAGCAGCATCTTGAGGGTTAAAGGGCTGGAAAACGCAACACTGACTACCCTCCAACTCCTCAGGTCTTAAAACCGTCAATACCCGAAGCTATTGTGATGTTCAGCCTGTGTCTGCTGAGTGAGTCTGCACAGTTGGCACCACTCCAACTGCAGCTGCTCTTTAAAGTTGAAAAAACTGCTTGAAAAGGTTTTTGCTGGGGTTTTTTTAATTATTATTTTCTCAGCTTTGAGGATAGTTAGGTGTCCTTGTCTCGCTATCTCCCTTAACAGCAGTTTCAGTTTAGCTTGTGTCCCACCACTCTCACTGCAGCCTTAAAGGAGCACAGACCAAGCCTCAGCAATTTTCAGAGAGGCCACAGAGTCATTGGAAAAGTTCCCGCTGACTTCTTCAGTGAGCTCTCAAAGGCAGGCTCCAGCGCTTCCAGTGCTGCTGTAAATAATGTCTAGAATGGGCCAGATAAGGAATAGGGGGTACACACGGCCTTGCTTTGAGCTTGTCTTTCATTTCCTTTGTCTCTTTTAAGAGAATCAAGGGAGCTAATTTCATATAACTTGGCACATCATCTGATTGTTGGGCCCTTAGGGGTCTGTTTGGTGCTGCCTCTCCCACTCACAGGACTTCAGGCTCCAGGTTTTACTTAGAGGAGCCAGAGAGGCCTCTCGGTGCCTGGAGGGGAGAGTGCAAAGTGTTAAATGCAGGAAGAG
>NW_010536266.1:40845-51326 GCF_000687285.1 Phaethon lepturus | reverse complement strand
GCAAGTTTCTGGCTTTGATCTGTCACTTGGCAGCTCCTGGAGACAGGCTTGTCTGGGGCTATCTCTGTAGCAGAGTTTGGAAGTGTCTGAGGAAGGCACTGCTCAGCCTAGGGGATCAAAGTGCCCCCGAGAGCAAAGGGGCACGATGTCCTCTGTGTGAAGCAGGAGCTGTAAAACACAAATGCAGCGCTGCTCTCAGCTGGAAGCCAACAGGGAGGATGCGTTTCCCTCCTCTGGCTCTTTCTATGGATTTTTCAACAGGTTAAGTTGGATTTGGCTGTTAAGGATTGTCATTACTGAGAGATGAATGCAGCATCTGCAGATAGAAGGAAGGTAGTATTATTAGGATTGGGGTTAGTAGCCAGATAAAGTGGTGAATATTAAGTTATGGAAACCTTAGTGTATCATTCCCTAAATTCAACAGAAGGTGACAAGGAGGCGAATTAAATATAGAAACTAGACATGACAGAACTCAAAGAATGTCTGTGTGCTCTTGTTCAACACTAGGATACAGAATGCACAGTTTCATGCAAATCAGACTTAATTTATTTTCTGTTTTTCTTCTTCAGTTAAATATGAGATGAACGAGAACAAGAGCTTTTTTCAGCATCCCATACATAGTAAATTAATTCTGGAAATGGAGGAAATAGAGTGAATGTGATTCTGGACAATGACATCGCCAGTGATCCAAAAATATTTGCACTGGGTGACCTGAATAGTCTCTTGAATATAAATGAACCACAGGGGGAAATTTCTATTAAGAGCAAATGCAGTAGATAAAAGGGTGATATTGCTGAGGTGGAAATATGCAGAAGGATTAAAGCTTGCTGAATTGTACACAGGATTAAGTGAATTGACACATGTGAAGAAAATAATTTCAATAATAAACAGGTTTTTGTTCTTTGGGAATCTTTCTGGGAAATATAGTAATTTTCAGAGAGTTATGACTGAATACATTATGTCATACTATACATAATAAGTTACGGCTGTAATCTAGAATAATGGAATGTATTAATGTGGTAAAGTGGTGATCCATAATTGTACTGTTATGCTAGACAGTGAAAAAAACATAAACATTTGAAACAAAATTAAACTTCGTGTGTTAAAGTGGGTATGTTACAATATGCTTCCTTCTGGAGGATACCTTCAAAATGACTGTTTGCTTACTGGGTTATCACACAGCACTTTCTCCTTCTGGCTGGCCCTTGTTTGCCAATAGGGGCTAAAACACATGTAGGGGCAGAGAACTTTGCCACGGCCATGCAGAAGGGACCTCAATTTCTTGGTCATCTTTTCTTTGCTAACCCTCTGTGCTGTTCCTCTATATGATGATCCTGACAAAACAGGGCCAAGCAAAAGCAATAGCTGGTGATCCTGTTGTGAACTAGGTGACTGTGGTTATTAGTGCTCTTCACCTACAATCTAAGGTTTGCCTAAGTCATGAGCACTGTTCTCAAAGTCAGCCGACCTGGGCCATCACAAAGGCTGACAGGTGTGGTGGTTAAAACCTAGTAAGCTGGACCAGGCAGACTGGCAAGGACTTGTCTGTCTTCTTACAAAGTTTCAGGCTTGTTGTTTTGTCAGTACCTTGTCTTTGTTACCAGGTTAAGTCTAACTGGTTACAATTACTATGCATTGAAGATTACACCAGAAAGATCATTGTTACATCTGTTTTTACAGCCTTACAACTTCCCAAGGCACTGTTTGCCACTGATTTCTTCCATACATGGTCTCCAGCAAGTATCAATCATTTTTTCATTAGCCCCTTTGAGTTCTTCAGTGAAGCCAAATGATTGAATCTTGATAACTTACTGGGGCAAGGAGTAAGGAGTACATTTTATCTCCCTTTGTGTCATAGCACAGTGTTTGCTTTCAGTAAATAATAACAGTAACAACTTGGTCATTAATGGGCTGTTATGTGTGTCTTTTAAGACCTAAGTTGTACAAAATTATGTTTAGCACATATGCTTAATACATATCTTCCTATGTGGCACTTGCAGTTTTGCAACCAACCTGTAATCTCTGGTTTTGCAGCACCTGTGAGCAAGATAGTTCCTAGCTGAACATTTTGAACAGCAAGAGTTCCAATACTGGCTAATTCAGGTAAAGCATTACTTCCTGATAACATTAAAGTATAAAAGATTCCCCTGAAATGGTTGTGACCTGTCTGTTCTCCATGGCTTTGAGGATTAGCAAAGTCTTTTTTTGAACTGACAGAGGTTAAAAAATGTTTCTTGACAAAACAACTGTTATTCATGCGATTAACAAAGCCGTTAATTGGAGAGTGAACAGCAGCCAAACAAAAGCTCTTTAACTCCAGCCGTGCAGTTAGTGCCAAAATATTGATGGACAATATACAACTTTTAATCTTAATACAACTTTTAATCTTTAACACAACTTTTAATACAACTTAATACAATAACAAATACAACTTAATTTTAATCCTTGATACAACTTTTGCATACAGGACTGTAGATGAATGAAGAAAGGCTCTGATCTAGCACTGCCCAGTATCTTCTTTGAGGCCATTGCAGTGGTGCGAAGAGAGGGTGGCTTGCTGGTAGGAGTGCCTGGCAGTCGGGGCTGCAGCTGGGGCTCTTCTTCTGGTGTCCTTAGGAGTACAGAGTTTCTTCCTCTTTGGCAGAAGAAAGTGTGTGCACCTGGAAATGTTTATGATGGTAAGTGGGGACCTGATTTGGGCTTGTTTTTGAGGTCAGTTTGCTTTAGTAAGGAATTGATCTTGAGGAATTGATCCTAAAAATGCTAAAGGACAGAGGTAGAGCATTGTGCTAGTGATGTTGTAGGATATGGTAGCAGAGCTCCATTACTTTCTTACCCTTCCTCCATGTACCTCCAAGTAGTGCCTGAAATCATTACCTGCCACAACCAGTTAAATGTATCATGTATTACCTCCCCACAACAGTCACTTGGACTACAGAGGGCTGTGTAGGGTTTTTATAGTAGGGAATTGGTTTTCTTCTGTTGTTCCTCTTGTCATCTGTGCTGGGATTTGGTTTTAATGCTAGAAATATGCTTGGCACGGACGGTGCCAAGGCACTGTGGCTCTGGGGAGTTCTTTGCACAGTCTTGCCCTGGATAGTATCCCACAGAGATGAGTTTTAGTGTTGTAGCAGAAGGAAAAGCGTGACCCTGCTAAAAGAACACAGTTGGTGATTGCAGATCTCAAATTGCAAAGAGGGTGTTCTTGAGCAATTCTGTTGCTATGTTGGGGAGCATCAGGAATGGTCAAGAAATGGGCTTGACCTATGGTCCCAATGCCTGCTGTATGTCAGCCTTGAATAATGGTAACTGAAACTCAAATCATTTGAATTTAAGTTATAAATGAATTATAAACCATTGTACTGAGACCAGAGTAGGAACTACTTTTCTTTACTTGAAAGATGAATCAAATTGCTGGTTGGTTGCAGCATAGCTGGAGTCCAGGTGAGTGGCTGAAAATTCAAGTAACTATTCAGAATGTGGCTGTGCCATTTTGGGTGCTGAAGCCCTGCTAAAGATGCCTGCAGCCTTTGCCCAGGATTTATGCTCCAACAAGGGATGAAGCTTCAATGTGCACTTCTTTGCTTGATGTTCACTATGGTAGTTTGGTGTGCGGTGCTTTGGATCCCCTTCTGATATGCTCAACCCATTTCTGAATTTTGAACACTGTGGCTAGATGGGCTTCTTGGGTTGACACAGATGCAATTATGAATAATTTATGGCATTTCAAAAATTCTGATTTTGCTCTCTGGGGAAACACATTAACTACAGTTTGTTCCATTCAAAAGCAGAAAGTTGTTTTTATTGTAAAACCCCAAACTGCATTTGAATATTCCTGTGCTCTGCTATCTCCCATCTCTTGCTCCCTGTCAATAAGGAAGGTCTTTCAGTGGTTTGCTCAGTAAGAAACTGATTCTACACTATTTTCTACTGAGGTTTCTGCTGTAGTGGGCTGGCTGTAAAGAAGTAGCAACTCCTTTACATTCAGTAACCATACCATTTTCTCTATCAGCGTGGAGCATTTGACTCGTGCCCTAGAAAATAACTCCTCACTCCTACTATGTGCTCATATACTGAGCTGAGATCTAAACCTGACCTGCAGTTCTGGGATGCAAACTCATGATCAAAACCACTGGATGCAGGAGGTCAGTGTTTCAGTGTCCTTAGTCTCTGGAGTGAGAGTCCACTATTTAAGGAGTAGTGTTGTGAATTCAAAACAGGTTAACACTTTCTAAGGTCTAGTGAAGTTACAAAAACACGGTACATAAGAGGATGTCTGCCTTAAATAAAAGCTGATTATAGAGCTCAATCCTGTTTCTATTAAAGTCAATTAGGGGATCATACTTCTAAATTTCACCCAATCTGGATCGAGGTCTTTTATAGGGGGTAAAAAATCTCTGTATGAAAAATTGAGATGCTTAGTTTCCAGCACAAGCAGTAATTCTACTCTTGCAGTAATGCGATGCAAACATACTCTTCAGGGAATTTATTTCATAAACAATCCAAAAATAGTGGTTCTGTCTACAGCCTTTTCTCCCACACAGCACCTTGAACTGTATGAAGCAGAAGGTTAACTTTGAACAGGATTTTACACTCCCCATAGTCCAGGGGTTGGGTTTTCATTACAGTTAATAGGAGGTGGGGTAACTAATATTTTAAGCCAGATCTGGCGCTGTGAATGTGTAGCAGACTTTTGAGTGATTTAATTTTCTTAATTTAATACTCTCAGAATGTGCACAATCCAGAGGTGCTTGGTTATAAAGCTTGGAAATAGGGTCACCTCCTACTGTAATTATCAGAAAGACTTCTGATCTGTCTGCATGCAAAAACTAGATATTTGTATGTACACATGCATCCACCAAGCACAAGCCTCTTGAGAAGTTTGGCTCCCTTTATTGATAACTTTTTGTTTCGTGCTCTGAATTTCTTTTTTTGTTATTCCCTATTTCCCCGTACTGGAAACCATGTTGCTGAACTCACCTAATAAAGAAGTGTCTGCTAATAGTTGCTCTTCAGGAGGCAATTGTGACGAGCAGGCTGAGATTTCAGAGAATGCTGCAGAAACCTACTTCTGAAACCCATTTCTGACAGTGGCTCACTCATGTAGCAGCACCCTTGGCTGTGGTGAACTCCCCTCATCCAGGCTGCCCTGGCTTGCGAGTAATTTTCTGTTTCTCCTCTAGCTACCCATGGATTTGCTAAGTGCTGAGGAGCATATATTAAAAGTACCCTAGAGAGTTGTTAGCCATGTGGCTGCTCCATTAATTTTCATGGTGGCCCTATGTTAGACTTCTGTGTATTGCTGTGGAGGAAAAGTGCCCTCTGAGTTTTATTTCAGGGATCATAAAGAAATTGACAGAGAAGTGTCAAGTGCAGTAACCCCAAGCCAACGAGGAGAGCTGGAGAGCAGCTGAAGACAGGCTGCTCAGCCAGCGCTGTTCTTTGCTGCTCTGATCCCCTTGCTGTGGAAAGGCTCTCTTCAGGCATGAACTTTACTTGTCTGTTTAGTAGTGCTAGTAAATCCAGAGGGACTGTGTACCCATGGCTCAAGGTCCCTCTGTGCATGCATGCACAGTAATATTCCTGCCCTAGGTGTTATCTTCAGAAGATTGTTTCCCTCCCACGTAGAGCCTCAGCTTTACTAAGGTTGGATCTCCTTCAAAGAGAGCAGCTTTCACAGTCCTAACAGGCTTCCATCCATGTGGCTTCTCTCATTCCCCCCGCTCCCTCTGCTTTCGTGCTTTCTTGTTCACCTGTCTGCTCCGCAGCTTGCTTGGATGCATTGCTGACTTGGGAGCTCAAGTTCAAAGATTCTTTCAAGCTTTCTGTCCTAGCATGTAGCTGAATACATTCAAAGAATCCTCAAATGTGAGACTCCGGCTGTGAGCGTGTTGCATGGGATGGGCTAAGGGCTGTACCTAAACTATTTTCAACTCTCTTACAGTGCTTCCCATCCCCACTAGCCAAGGAACCCATACATCCTTTTCCTGGTAAGTAGAAGAAGAGTTGCCCCTATGATTTCCTTCCTACCATTAAGCAGATCCATCTCTCTACATCAAACATAAATTTCTTCTGCAGCTAGTCAACTCCTTGATTGTGCTCTTTGCTGATCTGGTAGTTATTTTCGTTGCCTCTGTGGAGGTCTGCTCTCAGCACACCCAGAGCCAATGCTCCTGACAGGCAGCACAATCCTGGAGTGCCTTGGCAGGCTTCCTGCGTCTGTCCTGCAGGCCCTGGGGGGACTCACACATTTTGCTGCTTACTTTCCTCTTTCCTAGAGATCTAACGCAATTTTGCAAGTAGTCACTTGGAGCCATATTTCCTTTTGCCCTGGAATATTTTTTATTTATTTTTAGTAAATATTTGTCAGTGTTTATAACATTGAGCCTCCAGCAACGTGGCCTGGACTGAAGCCACGCAGCAGTCTGACAACCTGTTAGGCGAGTCTCCTATCAATTAGGCTGCAGCTGTCATTGGATCTATTCTCAGCCTCCTTGGTACGTGTTTGCAAATAACAGGGCTGCTGTTTTGCAGCTCTTTATTTTTTTTCTCCATAGCCAGTCAAGAACATTTTGTCCCTAGAATTCCTCCTGTCTCCTTTGTTTTTGCTTTCTAATCATCTTCGCTTTTTTCTCCTAAGAATATATGTTTATCGAGGATATTCTTATAAGTGTCTGCTCTCGCTTTTATTTAATGCACAAACAAAGGAATATCTCACTCAAGGCTACACCTTGATCCTTTAAATGTTTTCAAACTTTCTCCAAAGCATCCAGACTGCTTCTTACCTGTGGGGAACTTCCATTTTGAAAGCCCATCTTGCATGGAAGATCTCCATGGGGGCTGCCTTGTTTCTGCTGATGTTTGAGCTTTGAGGTGATTGTGTGTGTTTTATTATCACATTTGCCACAGCTAGAAAGAGAGTCCTTGACAACGTACAATCTGTTAGAATTCCCTTTTATACCTTCTACCATTTGCAGTTTTCTCTTCTCCTATAAAAATAATGAAAATTGCTCTATAACTTTTTTCCAGATGTTACACACTGCATGGTGGTACTTGATGCTAATATTTCATTCAGTAACCTATGGAGCACAGCCCAGTTTGTACTAGACAGAGCAACATCACTTAGGCATATCATTTTCTTGTTTTGCTTCCATGTGAAATGAGAAATCAGAATTGGGGTGTTCAAGCAAGGCAGAAGCACCCAGGGCATATCGTTCTGGGCTGACTGAAAGATACGTTTTGATGTTATGCTGTAATTTCTTTCACAAGCCAGGCTCTGGCTTTGCAGAAAACTGTTCCAGTTTCCTCTCAATTCATAGGCCCTAACAATGGGTTTCCAGCCTGCTTATAGCTTTGGAGGCAGAACCAGCCCATCATAGGCAGATTGAAACAGTTAAGTTTAGATCAGCTCACGCTGAACTGGCAAAAGTCCCTATGCTTGCCTGGTGGGAGCTTAAGGACAGGACTTTTTTCTGTCCCCACTGAATAGCACACAATACTGCAAGATACTTCCCCTGCAACATCACTCAATGTTTGCTCTGCAAGAATATCCACAAGGAGCCCACCTAGTGCTGCAGCTGTGCTGGCATTCAGGGGCATCTTCAAGATTTCGTGTATAAATTTTCCCCAAAATAGCTGTGTGGCCCTGCGAAGCTCTTAGGCACTGTAAGTGTTAATACAGCACTGCCTATCTACGCTGTATTTTCTGGAGTATGATAAACCCATGACAGGAAGGCTCTACCAGGATCTCAGGACTGGGAGGTTTGTTGTTACAACACCAAGGTATGGGGCACCTGGCTCATTGAAGGGAGCCTGCAGGGCTCTGAGCAGCTGCTCGGCACGCGAGCAAGAGGGGCTTCTGTGGGCAAAAGGAAGCTGGAACATATAGAAAGCCTAGGCAGGGCATTGCTGGATTGCCTAGTAGTGCATTAGCACCTCAGAAAGACCTGAGTACTTTTGTGATCGTCTTCCTAGGTGTCTATTACCATCTTTCTTTACCGGGGAAAGATGGCTCTAAATCCCTTAGGAAGCTGCTATATAGACTAGGATGTAGGCTCCAACAGCGCTTCAGGTGTTTCATGAAATACTTGTTGAAGATAGATCCTGTTGAGCGGTGCTGCAGATCTTTGGGCAATCTCAGGCTGAGACATTTAAGGTTTTCTCAAGTACTTATTTAATGAAAAGTACGTTTCACGTTTGTGTAGCATCCCAAATTGTTCCTGCTCAACCACTGAGCTTTCAACTCCTTGGAAGTATAAGCATAGTTAGAACAAGCTGCCATCCTGTAGACAAAGCTTAGTTGGCAAGAAGATGTAGTTTATGCAGTATTTATGTTCTCCCTGTAAACAAAGACAAGTAAAATGCTTTACTTGTTAACATCAATTCAAAGGAAAAGCGAATGATGGCGTTTGCTGTAATTACGTTCAGTGTTCTGAAGGTGTCTGCATGTTTCACCTTTATTCTAAGCTCTTGCTCATAATTTGCTTCTTATGTTTACTAGTGTGTGACTCTGAGAATGCAGCGTATGACTTTGTTTCAAGACTGTATTTAAGCAGAAGAATCCTCTATGGATTTTATAGTGATAGTATTAATTGCAGCACGAAGACTGGGTAAATAAGCAGTAGGGGCCTGCGCTGACTAGTTTGGTGTTAATTTCTTTGTCAGCTGCCGTTGGAATAGCGTTCAGATTAATGTGATTACTCTTTGCAGTGACTGCAAGTTCATAGACCAACTGTGCACTTGTATCAAAGCCATCAGAATGATTTTAGTCCAGGGTTCCTACCAGAATTATTTATATAAAATGCATTTGAAATCCTATATTGGCCATTTACACGTGAGGATTTCTATTTCAGGAAGCTTTGGAAACAGCCAAGATCCTCAACTGCACCCTTTCCAAAAGATACAAGATCCTTTTAACATTTAATGATGACTGAGAAGGTGCTTAAAAATAACTTAGAACCACAAAGCACATTAGTGTGCTCCCTACCGGTTATAGGACTGGACTAACAGTTAAATTTTGGATTCTATTTGCATTTCTCATCCATTCTTGCTTCATGACCTGAGATGAATTGCCTAGTTCCCCTTGACAAATGAGCTTAATACTTATCCATTGTCCATATTTACATTATTACATTTAGGAAGTGATAGAATCTGAATTCATCTTCTCTGAGGAAAGAACTGTAAAACTCTGTGGTGGTCAAGGAGTACAAAATATATCCTTCTACATGACTGCACATAGTATTATCCTCTGTATAATTTGCCAGGTATCAAGTCCATTTCACATGCAAAAGGTCCCTAGTTAATGATGGTATAAGTTCTTTTGGGAGGGATTATGCTTACATATATATTTGTACAATATTCAACATAATAGCAAGCTAATCTTGACTGCATCATTTATGCTTTGTTACAATTTATACAATATAGGTAATCAATTAGTCTGATTCTTCTGCAGTGCTGCTAAATGGAACATGAACAGCTCATAATGGGCAGCAGTAAATTAGACATTTGTATGTACACAGGTACACTGTGCAGTGCAAGAGGCATGCAGGAGGCAAGGTGCTGAACAAAGCAGCCCTGCATAAAACCAGGTATTCATTTAAAGGAAGAAAAATGTTGCTGAAAGCTGCAAGATTATTAGCATTACTATGCATGAGGAGTAGTCAAAGAAGATGTTACATGAGGAAGACAGACATTATTCAAGTGTCTAAGAAGACAGACCATCATCAGCAGTGGAGAGAGAAAAGGCTTCTGAAGGAATAGCATAGTATTTCAAACATTAAATTACAGGGGAACTGAAGCTTTAAAAGGTATGTTGGAGTTTCTGCATTATTTATTATTTGAGATTGCCTTTTCCCCCAGATGCTCAAGTTTTGTTCCCTTCATACAGAACAGAAAAGTCCTTCCCATACTTCTCAACTTCACAGGGCTTTCTGGACACTGAGCCAGCTCTAAGTTTTGAGATATTATTTACTTTAAGCAGACATTGATCACCTGCAAGGCTGCAGGTTAGAAAGGTTGGGGAATCGAGAAGGATTTGGCTGCTGTTACTCCGGAGTTTGGGAAAGATAGGCTCGGAATTCATTATTATTTTGTATTTATTGCATCCATACCTATGAGCTCCAGGCACTGACAGGATTTCACAGTACTAGGTGCTGTCATTTCTCCAACACAATTTAAGGCCTTGTAGACACCTTTTTTGAACCTAGTGCATAGCTGCATGGACAGTGCAGTCACTCAGAGTGCAGAAGCTTACACTAGGAAAAAGCCTGCAAAAAATATAGCATGTATCAGTTGCCTGAGCAAAAAAAGCTGTATTGGCAAAAAGAAACTTTTTTCCCCTCTTTTGCTCATATTACAGCTGTCTCTACATTAGGGCTTTTGCTGGCATAGCTGAAAAAAAAAATCACACTCCTAGCTGACAGGGATATGCTGTCAATTTTTTTAAATAGATGAGTCTGAAGTATTTCCACATGATGGATCAG
>NW_010536266.1:34514-40814 GCF_000687285.1 Phaethon lepturus | reverse complement strand
GGGAGGGGTGAACTTGTTTTAAAATAGAAATTTCTAAAATGGGTTTGCACAGATACCCTTGCAAATAGCTTTCCACTTCCTGGGCCTCCTGTCCTTCTCATCCAGGCTCAGACCCCAGCCCTGTATTTCCCTTCCCTTCTGCTGTGTCTGCCCCACTGCCTAGTGTGTCCAGCTGGGGACTCTCGCCTGCTGCCCTCAGTTCTCCTGCCTGGTTTCTGCCCTGGCAGCATCCCACCCTCCGTGCCTCTGCCTCCTCTCCAATCACCTTCACTGAAGCTCCAGTCCATCCTCTCTGCCACCAAGGGCTGGCTCCGCTCCCTGAAGTGTGGGTTTCTTACCTTCCTCTCCTACCGCTGCTCCCAAGGCCTCTCCTGGGCACGAAGGCTCAGGCTTTGCGTACAACTAGAAGTCCTCCATAAGCTCTGTGCCATTGCAAAATGTTTCATTTCCTGCAGCCAATCTGCACATTAAGTCAAAAAGAGCAGAGGGATTTCGATTTCAAACAGGGAGGCAAAGCCTTTCAAGAACACCTGGAGAATATTTGGAGGAAGAGACGGAGCTGTGATAAGATCACAGGACTAGAGTCGTGAAGGTCAGTTCCGTTGCTGCTTGTCCTGACCAGACAATTACTGATGTTTACCTGGTTCTGTCAGCTCAAGTTGGTTATCGAGTCCAGATGGCACATCAAGGTATCATATGTACCAGCTCCTGGGGAAGCACTTGATCCCAGAGTTACTGTGACCTTTCTGAGTCACTTTTGGGCAAAAGTTATGGCTTTGGTGCCTCAGATTCTTCATGTATAAAATGAGACTTCACAGTCGTGAGGTATGAACCTTCATTTGATCAGACTGGAAAGGGGGTGGAGGTCCTGTGGTGGTTGTCTGCTGAAGTGCAAGGAGTAGGGATTAGCAGGTCCTCAGATGACTCACACTCCTTTAGCAGTACAATTCCGTGAAAATAAGTTGCTAAATAACCTGCACATGGTGTGAGGGAGTGAGGGGTCAGAGGCAAGCAGGCTCCAGAGCAGACAGCAGCCTGGGCAAACAAGTCCTTGAATCATCCACATGTGTTAGCATGCATAGCCAGCACCTCAGCGTCTTTGCTGATGGTTGTTGCAGGTAATCCATAGGCTGTACACCTGGAAATGAGGCATATGTAATAATTTTTGAAAAGAGCAGTGAGAGGACTTGTTTTATTTTTTCTGAATATGAAAATTTAAGCATTTAAATAGCATTTAACCAAGTAACCCACAGCCCATTGGTATCAACTATTTGTTGAGTTTAAACTGACATTTCATAAGTATTTTAATTGATACCGCACTAACTTACTATAGGTATCTTCTTAAGTGCCAATTATCTGCCTCAACATTCCCCACAATTTAAGTTTGTTAGTAAGAAGCTAATTACACTAGTTTATTGCTGATGGAATTACATGAAGAGTAGATTTCGCTCTTACATACTTATTAGACCTCAATAAGTGATCCTTAGCAGTCTGTTGCTATTCAATTAACAAGTAATAACTTCCTTAATGAATCTAATTGAAATGCTTATTTCAGTCAGGCACCTAATATAAAGCACTTTACTTTGAGCACTTTTCTGAGTGCTAGTCTTGTTTACTTAACAAGAACAAAATGGGGCCGCTGAGGAAAACTCCGAGACTGTGAGTTCAGTTCTGCCAAACAGTTCTCGCTGCCAAACATGACCAGAAGTAATTTGCCAGGTGATTTCTGTTCTACAGAAGTATCACGGGAATAAACCAAGACATTTCTCTCTGAGGGTTTAAATCCATGGAGAGGATTCTGCAGCATGAAATTCTTCTAGCACATTAGCTCTGCCTCCTTGTGATGGATGTAAAAACACCTGCTGCCCCACTGGGAGCTGTGCAGCTAAGCTCTGGTGCACTGCCATGGACGCTGTCATTGAGTTCTTGTTACAGTTTGACTCTCTTAAAAACTCACTCCTTTTCTTTATGAGTGTGCACATTTGGCTTGAGAGATTGATAGAAGTATGATGATGGCTATATTTAATGATGTAAAACTATCAATGTAATTACAGCCAAAAAGAGGATATAACTGGAGGGTTTTATACTGTTCCATGTACTTCAGCGAGACTGACACTAAATCACCTTGAATTTAGCCTTTGCTCACATGCATAACCTGTGCTGCACTGTCTTAAGTGACCATTCCTGCGGCTATGTGGAGACAGCTTCCTAACAAAAGTGGCGAAGAAGTGTGTGCAGTGTATCTGGGGCTGTGCGCACCGTACGTGGTGAGCTGTTAGGTTGGGAGAAGGGGAGGAATCTTAACTGGGATTTTTGTAGTCTAGGAAATGATAACTTGCTTTATCCATTTATGGGATGGGAAGACCCAACAATGGTTGGCTCACAAAGGTATTTTTTGTTTTAGGATTAAAAGTCTGGTTTCTCCTGTAATGAGAATTTGTGTCTGTGGATAAATGCCAGGAAATATTTTCAAGCAACACTAAGAAATTACTCCGTTTGGCAATGTTAGTTTATGGACAGTAACCTTTTCTCAAGAATTTTTAGCAGATAGATTTAGTGTCAAAAAACCCCCGTAATAGTCTGTAATACCTTTTGCAGGTTTATTAACAACTTTTTAATGTATGCCTTCTACTCATTGAATTCAAAGACCTTATTGATACCTTTGCAGCTGAACTGATTATTGCGGTAAGAGAGAGACTTCCTGAAAGAAGCCAAGAGAAATTATTCATTTAACATATTCTGATTTTAGTAAACTTCCATTTAACCTCCAGGGTTAATTAAAAAAAATATGACTGGTTGGCTGGCATAAATTTATTAAATCAGACAGAAACTGAGTTCAGGATAGTACATTTAATGTCAACTTTTGTAATATTCTTGGGGAAAAAAATCCACATAGACTTATTAGTATTCCAAAATTGCTTTATTTTAAAACAACCACTGTAACAGCAAAGCAACCCAGCTAGGAAAATAACCCCCCCAAAAATGAAAACACATTCTACAACTTTGGATAGTTCAGAAATAATTAAATAAGGTATCAGGGACCTCATAGGTCTGTGGTTATTGGTTGAAGCGCTGTCTTCATCATGAGGTATTAGCTAGTCAGTGTCTGTAGCTTCTTTGGGTTGGAATTAGGGGATTTGGTATGTTTTCCAGAGATGCCATGGTTCTTCCCTGTGCCTACAGGGTGAATGATACACATCATAGCTGGCATCTTTGTTAATATCTGAACAGAGAGCAAGGATTAAATGGGCCTAACAGCTAAGAGGATTTTCGAAGGCATGAGTGGTATTTAGACATGTATCTCCTGCTGGTTTCTGTTGGTTTTCCAGACTTGCTTTGAGATTCCTGGTTTGGTGTGGGTCTGTCTGCCCACTGCTCTCCCTGACCCTGTTATGGACAAGCTACTTATGGGTGTTTGATGGAGATCAGGGAGAATTTTCAGAGGTACAAATATCAACACCCAAGTTACATTGATGGGATGGAGGACCCCATGCTTGATAGGAAAGAGCTAATAGAGAACTATGCTGGAGAAGGTTCTGTCTTGTCATTCATGCTATGACAAGCTTGGAAGTGAGATGAGGTGGCATAACAAAGGTGCAGTCTGACTTTTTGAAGCTGGGCTCCTCTGAGCCTGACTTGACCTTGCATCTGAAGCAGCAGGAAGTGGGGCTAGAATATCCTATGAGGCAGCAGCCAGCGACAGGAGAAGCCTTCATTGAAAGGACTTTATGAAAAAACAAATGAGCACTGAAATACCGAAGGGAGGCTTCAAGACAGGTTAGTTCCTGTGCAGAACAAGTGAAACTATGTTTTAGAGAACACAAGGAAGAGTACAAAATAATCCAGCACTGGATTTAGATAGAAACTGCTGATGTTGTTAGCTGTGTGGCATTTCTGCAAGATTTTATTAGAAGCCAACATCATAAAGCTGTCCATTCTGTCAACCACTTTCAGGGCAAACATTGTCTCCCCTGCCCCCAATTGAGATGACAGGTTCCTAAGGGGTTTTAGTCTGAAATGTAACAAAAAGTGTATTTTTGGCAACTGATCTTGCTTTGTGTCCTATGTGATATTTTGTCCCTCCTGGCCTGGAATATCTTATGTAGTCAGAGCCTCTTGAGGCACACCCCTCAATTAGGGAGAAATTCTACCTGGAGTTTTGTTCCTGTGTAAGAGAAAAAACAGCCTTTTACCAAGTACTGCAGTTTAACTGAAGCAGCAGCAGCAGGAGCTAGCAGGGAATGCTTGCAGTACGGAACATATCATGTATAGTAAAGTGTCATTTTCAAGTCCTTTCTGAACTATCCATCCCAGTAATGAAGCAGCTCTGAAACACCATGTGACTTTCGCACAGTGTGTTGCACTCTGTGTAACCTCGCCTTTGATCATGATGTCACTTTAGATGAAAGACTCACATGGAGAGAGGTACATTGTGCGTTAGGATCAGCTGATAACCCTCTGGGATCTGAACAGTGAAGGACTGTTTGAGATGTGCACTCCATGCTTGTCAAAGAGAAAAAAGTGCTGCAATAAAAATAGTAGTTGGATATCCAAACTCACCTCTGTTTGGGTAGAAGGAAGACTTCACCTTTATGCAGAAAGACCTGCTTAATCTGAAAGTTTTCTGAGAAAGGATTTGAAGGATGAGTAATCATTTTTAGTGCCTTTCAGTTCACGCTCCTAATTCAGCTCAGTGATTTCGTGAATGCTTGAGTAGCTCTAGGTGGCCCTGCTTGAGCAAGGGGCTTGGACCCCATGCTCTCCAGAGGTCCCTTCCAACTTCAACCATTCTGCGATTCTGTGATTTTGATATTTTGATACCCTTTACTTGAGTGTTACCAATAGAAGTGAAACACACACCACAAAACACCCTCTTCTGCTTCCATTAGCACAAGCAGCTCCCCACGGGGTAGTCTCAATGTGCTCAGCGGGTGCCTTTATATCGCTTTTCTCTTGTGCCTGGCAGCTTGGTGTTTGGTGCCTTACTTTCCAGTTGAGTGTAATATACGATGTGCTTTTGCAGTGAATTTGAAACCAGGCAAACTTACAACCACATGTACTGTGGTCCAGGAATGACAAGAGGACTCCAGGCACAAAATGTCAGCTGGCCTAAGCAAGCCTGTTCAGCTCCCATTGCAGTGCCTGCTGGAAGACCTTCGCTCCCATTGCAGTGCCTGCTGGAAGACCTTCAAAAACACAAAAAAAGCAGACCGTTCCCACAAAGGCATTTTTCTTACTCTGAAGCCTTGATCTCCTTATCAAACAAATGTGGCCAGAGATGATGTTGGGGGCTGTGTTACAGCAAATGCTTTCCTGCAGATGTGCATCCTGTTTTGCTTTGGCCTTGCTCACACCTCCTTAGCATTTGCTTTCTGGGAATGTCTGAATGATTGAGAGTGAAGGCCTGGCCCCATGCAGCTCTGCCATCTCATTCGATGGAGTCCGTATTTCACCCACGCTAACAGTGACAGAGACTGAATGTCAGAGCTGCATGCACAAGCTTTCACAGAAATCAATTCTCACAGACAGCATTAATATTGGAAGTGCTTCTTGCTCACCTAATCGTTGGCCAGGCACAACAACCTGTGACTAATAGCCATTCACGGTTATACAGCATGGCCTGATTACAAAAATTTGCCATTAGTCCGTAACAAAAAAAATCTCAAGCTGTTAATTGACCAACATGTATTCCTGAGGAAATCAGAGTAATCAGATGGATATTCATTGCACAGAAAGGGAAGGTACAGCTAGCTTGTGCATTGCTTTTATGATTCATCTGCGCTGAGCTACTTTTGATTTTTTTTTTTCCTGATGTGGGGCCACTATTGTGAATCAATGATTTGAGAAATAAGCCTGTGCTTAAAGTGACCCAAAGTAAAAGCCAGTTGCCACCTTTGTTCTCTTACTAGGCAGCCATCCATTTCTGTGCAGGAGCAGACATGTTATAGGCTGTCATACAGCTACAGAAGCAAACCAGTGAGCTCATGGTCTGCCTTTGCCAATGTTTAAGGTCAGCTACTGGAAAAAGTTACAAAACGGCTATTACAGCCAGGTATGATCCTGCAGAAGGGCCTTTACTGAGAACTGTTATTCTTTGCCCATTTCTGTGCAAGTCACTGGGACTCTGTCCTGGAAAAACAGCCTCTGATTTGCAAAACAAGGACACCAAGAGGTGTGCAGGTTAGTTTGGGGGTGGATTTTTTTTTTTGGCCGTTCAAGTTTTCTTGTAGTAAACTTCCTTTTTTGTTGACAGATGGAGACCATTCCTGAAAATGGTCAGGACAGCTTGTCCGTGTGGTA
>NW_010536266.1:0-34483 GCF_000687285.1 Phaethon lepturus | reverse complement strand
TACACTTAAAAGTATTACAGGAGCTGGATCAACACTCTTCCTGGCTGATATGAAGGGCAGAGGCACCAATCTGGTAGAGAGGACACAGCGTCATTGTTGCAGCCCAAGGAATTCTCAAACTTTATCTAAATATGGCATCTCCGCTCTGGTCAGCAGCCTTCACTGTAGGACACAGACTTGGATCTAGTTACGATTTTAATGAGCAGAACTCAGAAAAGTAGTTGGTGACTGTAGGAAAAAAGCAAGCAAGCAGACCATAAATCAGGTCATCAGATGAATTCAGAATGCACTAATAAAATCAGAGCTTCCAATAAATTTCATTTCAGGCAGAGTAGAAATGGTTTCTCAGTCGAGACTTCAGGACAGATTATAATTTCAGATGTGTGTCAGGCCAATGCAATATGTCTACAAAAATGTTTGCAGGCAGGCAGCAATGGCTGGTCCAGAGTCAGGCCCTCACAACAGTTGCACTTTAGTACGATTGAATAAAAAGGTGAGAATCTCTAGTTCTCTAAGCAAAGCTGAATCTAATTAAATATGTAATGTGGTTTTTTTCTCCCAAATCCTTTGGTTCCTTGCTCTTACATGTGGTGCTATGATGACATTTGAACAACAAATACAGTCTTGGTAGGCTGGTCTCCTGGTACTGATTTTTATATGAGGAGCTTGCACATCCCAGCTGAAGTCCAGATGCTGCATTTATGAGGTAGTTTGTTGTGATCAATTTTTTAAAAATATTTTTCCACCCCATGAAATTAATAGACGCCTGGGGAAATACCAACCAATTGCTCTCTACTCCTGCAAATACTAACTAACCTTTCCCAGATAGGACAAGCTTTCCCTTTCCCTGTATTTACCTACAAAATGTCCTTGCTGGTGCTCAGAATCACGGGGGGAGAAGAAAAAATAAGACAACCTTCATAAGTGGAAAACGTCACAAACAGACCAAATGCACATGCTCCAGCTAAGAACACTGCCTTCTGAGGATCCGTTACACTGAATAAACCCTGCACAATCTTCCCAGGGTCACAGAGTGAGTCATTAGCAAGACAGCACCAAGACAGAGGCATCCTGATTTTTGTAACTACGCTGATTACTTTAAGACCCCAATTTAAAAGGCCACAGGTTTGTGCTGGCAGCTGTATAGGTAACTACTCACGGCTTTACAAATTGGTTTTCTTGCATTCATCTCACTGCTATGGGCCTGCAGCCCTTTTTTGTTTTGTCTTTTTTACTTGTCTCTGTTCTGTTCAAAATTATGTTTCTTCTAAAAAAACCAAGCAAGCCAGAGATGAGCAGGAGCCTCTCCTCTGCCTTCATGTGCCCACGCCAGGACTGTGCGTGCCTCTCCACAGTCCTGAGCGCTCAGGCCAAGTCTGTGCTCTGGGCCTGGGACCTCCCCTTGCAAGCGTGTTCCTGCCCACCAGCATCAAGCTCCCTTCATGTGCTCATCAGCTAGTGCTGCAGCTACGGACTGCTCTTCAAGAGAGACTTTAGGGTGCGTAAAACCAACCAATTGGCCCAGGAGAGCGTCTGAGGAGAAAAACTGAAATTGCTTTAATATATTTCTTGTCTTGATAAGCTTTTCGTTATTGTTGCAGTTCCCTTTCAGAACGGGAAGTCTGTAGGTGGCTGCTTTGGCATCATCATTAAAGACAAAGCATTTGTCTTCATTGATGATTTTGAAATTAAAAGCTGCTGTTATGGCTGTTTAGCCTTTGGCTGCCACGTTCCCCCTCTGTCAGTAAGGGGAGAGTTTTTCTTGTACTTATTTTTCTAACAAACAGTAAATATTTGTTTTCATAGACTTCTGTGGTGTTTGCACCTGCCATGTAGCCCAGCAGAGCACGTCGGGAGAGACAAGCGTCTGGCTAGACCCACCCAGCCACGCACCGCTCTGGTTAAGTGAAGGCTGGTTCAACATAGACAAAAACAGGTAACTATGGAAAATGGTCACTTGATACCTTTTAGATAGAATAGACACAGGTATTTTCTGAACAAAAATATTCCATCATTTGTGTTGTAGATGCACATTTATGTGTTACCAAAATAACTATTTGTAATTTATCATTATGACCCTTAATGCCTGACTGAAAATTATTCAAGTAGGTGTGCTTCAAAAGGTACTGCCCCCTCACAGAGAGAACACCTTCAGCCTTACTGGCTGACACTTGGAGGTCACAGGTATAGCTAATTTTGAAGTGGGGAAGCAGCACAGGCTGGCAGCGTACGACAGCTCTATCTGCTTGTCTCTTCATTTCATGTATAAAAACATCCAATGAAAAAAACGCACCAGTGAAAAGAAATTTAAATTTGCTTCTGCACTAGAAAAAATAGTTATTGAGCCATTACAGGTTTGGGATTTTTTTTAGCACCATGTTTCTTTTCCCTTTAAAATATATATTTTTTTTTTTTAGTAAGATATGGCTAGGGTGCCATTGTATTGTTATAACATGCACAGTAATTTCAAATGATGTATACCTTGACAGCATAATCTCATAACAAATCATTGTTATCCATGATCTAAAATCAACTTTTAATTAAAAGAATATGTTGTATTTGTTTTCTGATACTAAATTACCCTGATTATTTTAAAATTACGTGTGATGCTGGCACATACTAAATATATGGCATGTATATTTCTGCTGGGCTTTACTGTTTGCCTGAAACGTGAATTTAAATTAGTAAGCATTAGTAAGTATTTAGGAATGTCCTGCTATGTAGGGTCTGCAATTAATTTTGCCAGGAATGATCTCTACCTTTTTGTAGCCTACATTTTAGAAGCAGTGCACTATCTTCTTTCAAAACCGTACTGTAGTTGCACAAAATTGGTATTTTTCTAACCTTAACAAGAAAGATTGGCAGGACCCAGAGCCCAGCGGAAACCTGGATCGGGCTCTAATAAGGGCTTCGTATGGGCATATATTGTGTATTTTCAAATTCAGTGCATCTTGTTGGTGTGTCATATGGGCAACCCTGACTGTACCCTAACTGCATTGCCAGTTACTTTGACGTTTTATTTTTAACTCAGGAGGCTGAAAGTCATCTGCAGACACTCACTCTCCCTCAAGAACATGTGTGTCAACATGTGGCTGCAATGAAAATGGAAGGACACATGTGTGCGTTGCCATCCGCCTCTGCGAGTCCCCTGTAAGGCTGATGAGAGGATGGCTCTGCCTTCTTCACAGAGCTATTAAAGGCAAGCAGAGTTCTTCTTCTATTGTAATCCCAACAACAGTGCACCTAAAGGTAGCCTCGCTAGTAATGAAACTAGACACTCAGTACATTGGAATATTTTATTTTGATTTTACATGCGGTGTTAAAAACCCAAAGAACGTATTATTTACACATCCACAATACAAGTTTACAAGATATCTATACATGTTAAAGTACTCTATAGTATAGAGCAGCTTCATTTAAGGGTTACTTTTTTTATGCCGTACCATTAAAAAAGATACAATCTGCGTTTACCTTTGCACAAATGGATAAAGCATCTTTTATTATTAAATTAAAAGAATAAGGACTAGGTTGAATGTTAGAAATTTCAACATAAATACTGAGAGAACTCACATTACCATCTACAAGGCAGCACAATGTTACAGGAGGTTATCAGGGTTCACATACATTTATCTTTCGTTTTCACACAAGTCTGTATTAATTAATATTTGTAAAGTGAATTCAGATCAGTTTGTGTCTTTTGACAACTGAGTACATTTTCAATAGTTATTAATCTGTAGTGTTTTAGTTGCAAGACAGAAGTGTTTAGGAAGAGAGATAACTGGTTTTTGGATCCAGAGGTCTCAGGAAATAAATGTCCCTTACAGCCTTATGAGAAAAAAATGACAACTACTATCCTTTGTTTTGTAACAGAGATCCAGTTTTCAGGGATTAACCTTTTCTCCCCTTTGAACACACAATATAAATCTCCACCGTCTCTGAAACCCACTGCAGTTATTTGTCCCGCTAATTCATGAATATTCCTCTGCCATAGTTATTTCTATAGTTATGTTCAATAAACAATGTGGTAGTGTGTCATTTGCAAACTCAAATAGCCATCTGTGTTGAATATCAGCTGCAAGTGGATACTGTAAAACCTACTAAATAGCTTACACAACTTTAGCAGGTGTTCCATTACCCTAGAAACCTCATTTGATTTCACATTATAACTGTTTGATCCTTTGGAGGGCTGGAGTGGAATGTTTATCATGGTAAGGTGATTTAATGCTGCTGTCTTCTTGGATTGTAGGCTGCCTTTAGTTATCATTAATTATTCCTGCTTTTTATCTTTTTTTTTTTTTTTTTTTCTTTTGGGTGCTGTTGAGAGGTTTAACAACTGGCACTCAGGAGATATGTGCTATAGTGAGAACACTTGACAGATTTATTTTTTTTTTTAGTACTTTTATCATTTGCATGAATAAGGCACAAAATGCACAGATTCAGGTAAACTCACACATAATATTTACAGAATATTGTCATTACCTGCATGACTTTGGAAAAAAACCTTACATTACACAACAAAAACAAATTGATTGCACTACTGTTGAGTTTTCACAGACTGCTTCTGCCAGGCCAATTAATGTTTCTTCTTTTTTATTGACAAGAGTCTGTCAGCGTGTAGGGCATTATTAAATGCAACAAAAACGTAACCTCCTCTAGTTACACAGGCCTTTGCCAAGTGAATTGATTATTAGCTGCCCTCAATGAGAAGTACAGGGGCTCAAGTTCACAGTGGCCAGGTATTGGATGGAGGCACTGTGGAAACACAGTAAAACTCCCCCGTTCCAGCCCAAAGCACTAGACTTGAAATGCACAGCTCTGAATCAATAGCAGCGTAACAGTTATGAAGAATTAAACATATCTGCACTCTTTCACGGGGTGACTATTTCATTGAGGCGTTATCATTCAGAAGGCTGGCAGAGATGCGCAGTTCATCCTTGGCTGTCTCCAAACTGAACCCAGTGGGCTGCAGAAGGCAGAGTCATCTGTTTGTTCAGTCATGCTCAATGTAAACAATTCCATAGCATAAAAGATGCAATGGGAATCTAAGTACATCCTAGTGTGTACAGTACACACGCACATCCACACACACGCACAGCTTTATTGGTGGCACAAACAAAATGCCACACACATGGAGAGAAAAAAATAATAATGCTACAGTTGGGCCAGAGACTGAATTCCAGCAAATTGATTATTAACCCAGATATTCATTGAGACATCACCATTTTCTGACATTTGTGCAAGAGGCAAGGTGAATGCATACATATTAAAATGTTCACATTTAATGGGAAGGACCACGCTTAATGGCAGTCTAAAATGGAACCCATTTTTCAAGTATTTGCTTACCGATTTTTTTCCCCAGTAACATTTTTTTTTAGCTATTTAGAACAGTAAAGTAGCCCCCACCCCATTGTGCTACATGTCTCCTTAGCTCCAAACAAAAGAAATGTAATGACCAGCACTTTCCTTTGTTTTTTGTGTTTGCTCTTAGCAAGTACACGAAGTCTTGCTATAGCTACATGTGGCAAGACACAGATGTTGCTGAAGTAAAGACAGTTTCTTTGGCCACTTTGTTCTCATCAATAACAAGCAAGTAAGTCTCTGTCTTATGTGTCTACCACAACATCGTCTCACAACCGTCTGCACAGGTCAGCGGCACACTCATTTTTAGCACAGACATGTCCTAGTAACTGTATTTGTTCAGTGGTCTGACTGAAGTTGTCTGAGGAACAAATGAGGGTTTTGGTGGCACGTCAGGTTTTAAGGAGGGTGTCCTCTTTATTCCTGTACGAGGCAGCGTGCCATTGCTCGTGTAACTGCTTTGCCTGGACAAGGAGGGCTGGAGGTGAACGCTGACGGGTGTCCCTTGCATGTAGTCCATCTTTGTGCCTGCCGTGGGAGGCATGTACCCTCCGCGATTAATACTAGGCTGTCTGGATAGCAAAACACCGTTTGGTGAGTTTAAGTTTTTAGGAAGGGCAGATATTGAATGCCTTTGTGAAGAATTTTTGTGATAACCTCTCTGCCTTTCCAAAGAGGTCATTGGTACTGCAGGAGTGGTGGGAACGTCCACTCGTTTTGTGGGGCTGTTTCTTGGAAGAGTTGATGGAGGAGAGTATAAAGATGCCTCCCTGTTGGGAACTTTAGGTGGGATCTCAGACATATTTCCCATTGGATCCAGCATCAAAGTCTGGTGGGCCACCTGAATATCTCCCATAATTGCTTTGGGATTACTAGTAGTTTCATTTAAGTGTTTCAGAAAATCATTCAGAGTGTTCCTGGAATCAACAGATCTCCTGTGGTCTCTTTTGCTGGATGGTTTTGTAAGTGGATGATCAATATGTTGCATCTTTTTGTCCGCCTTGTGCGCGTTAGAATTTGAGAAAGATGTATTGTAATCATGGGTAGCATTGGGAAGAACAATAGCACTAGGAATATGTCCATGACTTAGAGGAGAGTGGGGTGGAGGACTGGAAGGAAAAAACTGAGGGCTTTTTAGTGGGGTTTCCTTTCGTGAAGCATTGAGGTTACCATGCGCTTTGTCCGACTGGCTTTTCATAGCCTGCAGTGTCTTTTGTTGAAGAACTGGTGTAGATTCAGGAGTTGGAAGCGCAGCTAATTCCGGAGGCTGGCCTCTGTGGTCCATCATCATGGACTTCGTATCACCGTTTGGTGGCAACTCCTTTCTGCTAGTCAACAGGTTTGTGTAAAGTTTGGGTGAATCAATGTTTTGTTGATATTCCTTGACGGGACTATCAAACAGCCCATTCAGTTTAGCAAAGCTCCCACTGGAGTCAGTACAGGACTGAGCCGATTCTGCATCTTTGTGTATTTTTCTGGATTTCCGTACAAATATATCCCGGTAACAGTAAACAGCCACTCCCGCAATAAAGGCTCCCAGGACAAAAGCGGCAAAGACACAAGTGATAAGGACATTCATATGTACCATTTGGTTGGACTCTCCCGATTGTACTTCCCACCTCACACCTGCAAAAGACAGCCAGTATATCATAAATCTACATGTACTTCATACTGACACATTTCAGAAGAAGGTCGCCTCCCTCAGGGAAGTGTCTATTAAGTATTTGTAAGTAAGTAAGTAAGTGCTCTGTGTCTAGTGTTATGGTAACTCGGTTGGACCCTGCAATCCACTGGTCATTGCAAATAATTTTATAAGTAAAAATGACTGACTCTGTGAGCATTGATCAGTCTAAAGGAAGACTGTCCCTGTTCTTTGATAATGAATGAGGAATGCTTGTCAAAGCTTCTCTCCTCATACTACGTTTGGTTTAGCCTGTCCCCAAATCTCCTTTAAGTCTCACAAATAGGGGCCTGTATGTTATTAACATTAATGATTTCTGCTGGAAAATTGAGGTTAGAAGGTGCTACTGGGCCAGACAGCAATTAATAACTCCTGGATGGATTTCTCTCTCAATTTTCTGCCCAGCTCATAAATCAGTATCAAAAGAGAGACAGGATTATGCAAATGTTGTGTAAAACTGTATCATGTACATCCTGCATTGTTATAACCACATTAATGATGTAGTATGGGGCAAAACTTGTCAAACGAATACATTCACAGGTTGCTAGCCTTGGAGTGGCACACCTTGCATTATGTAAGTGTACAATTTTTGAAGTTCAAGATTATGTCATTCTCTTAGAGCACTAATTTTTCTCTTTTTTTAGTCAATAACATAAATACTTGCGTAACATTAAGAAAAGTAACTAACTTGCAAGGTTAAGTAAGTAAGTAATTAATTAGAGAAGGTTAAAATTTAGAAAACCTTTTGCTCAGACCAGGACGTCGAATATTGGATTAGTTTTTTATTTGTGTATTAAAAACCTCCCCTTGTTCTTTGAGATTTTTAAAGCAACCACAGACATCTTGCAGCTAAGACAATGTTAGTTTTTAATGAAAGTAAGTAAGTAAGTAAACTTTCCCAAGGGATGTTAAAATGAAAGAGCAAGAGGGAGGGAACAGATTCATTTTTGTTAGAGGCAAGGCCTTTGAACATTGTTAATGTTCAGGGTTATAGGTTTTAATGGAACTGTGCAGAAGAAGAAAGAAAACATGAGTAACATTCACTAATAGCTATGACACAAAGTATGATTCAGAACCAAGAGCAAATGATAACAAAAATTTGAAGCAAAATGGAAAATAACTGCAACAAATTAAAATGACAAATGCACTGCCATAATGGCTGATAGGAAACCTGATATGTTTTGGTGAATGGTAATAAAACACAAATGGTTTTTGGCTGGTGAGATTTTCAGTAAATACAGAGTTGTGCAAACATGTCTGTCTGTCACCTGGCTATTCTGTGTACTGACACAGACTTGTGTTAAGTTTTGGTTATGGGATTGGAAGCATCTCGATTCCTCCTTTGACTGCAACTGGTCCTACTGGATTAAAGCCTTTGTTGCAAAGGTTCACTTAGCTGAAAGAATGGCTACAGAAAGATGAATTACGGGCAGAGTATGTTTCTTTTTGTGTTCGGCTGAAACCCGGGTGTGTGTCTATGTATGGAGACAGTCTGTAAACTGATGCTCATATCCAGAGAATAGAAATTCAGCACATCCTTACTCAGATCTGACCCATGTTCTTCAGAAACATGCTGCAGGCATGCAGAGTTTGGGATATGCCCCATTTAACACAGGGATCTGTCATGGAGCTGTGCTTTGTTGTCTGTTCCTCTTCCACCCCCCAGAAACCCCCCCACAATAAGTAAGTTCCTGTAAGCAACCACTTATGAGGACTAATAGTCTTGTCCAAACTGGACTTGGTTTGAAAACAACCACCGGAGGTGCAGGTAGATCTTGAATGTAATTTTTTTAAATGCATCCAGAACTCCCACTGATTTTAATGGGAGCATTGGAGCACCCCAGGAATAAAAGGCTGAGCTTATTATCTGTGTTTCCCATTATAAGCTCTAAGCAGCACTTTGTACACCGGCTAAGTAGGTATGAAAAACATGATTGCACCGTCTGCATATTCACAGGAAATGGGTGTAAAATATAGCCCAACAATGATGGCTGTTACATTTAAGCCTTTGGCAATGCTGAGACTATCAGGTTTCCATTCAGCTGCAATGTATTCCCTGGTAAGGCCTTACCCTTTGGGACACCTGATAATGGATCAGAATAATCAGAAGTGTTTGGGTCATCTTGAACTACAAATTTCCGAGAGCCAGTCACTTTAGGTTTCCAGGAACCAATCACTTTAGGTGATATAACTGGGATACTTGCCATTGTGGTAATGGAAGCTGAGGAGAACTCCATGTCTGTGGTGGCAAACAGATTTTTATTAATGTGTATTACAGTCAGGCTTTCCTCACTGTTTCATGGCACATCTAAGCTACAGCTGGAGACAGTAATGGGAGTTAGAGCAAAATGTGACCCCCTACACTCTGCAGAGGTACAGAGGGCTGAATAAAATCAATTGGTTCAAAACTTTAAGTATGAAAAAAAATACATTAAGAAGACATCAACAGCTGCTAGCCAAAAAGCCAGAGAAGTAAAACATGAAAGCAGTGCAAAAGTTAAAGCAACTAACTGGTGGAGGTGCAAAGCACAACTTATTGTACCTAATTGCTATATTCTTCACTGGAGACAACATACTTGGCCGCCCTTTAAACATCTTCAAAAAAAGAGAAGTTACTTGGAAAGACGCACGCTCATGACAGGTTATGCCTGAGAAACCAGATCAGCCCCATTAGTGCTATTACGGTATATACCAGGAACTGCTGAAGGAGCCATTTCTACAGGTGAGGATGAAAGGAATGTTTTTAACCTCTACTTTGTAATGGTTCCTAAGGAACAATGTTGCATAGATTCTGGCTCCTTTGTGGTACATTTGCTGAACAGAACCCACCCCCCGTAGCCTATGTGAAAATGCACATGAGGAGGAAACACATCAAATTTGGTTTACAATCCAAAATCTGCTTTGCACACTGAAGTATTTTGTGTTCACTGTCCCAGTAGGTGGTTTAGGTATGAATGTCTATGGCTTGAGATCTGACTGAGAAGTGTACTTCAAAAACACAACACACTCATTCAGCACTTGGAAATAAGATACGATTCAGTTGTACCTGTGTCCTAACATACCACTCACTCACTCTGAAAATTCAGCTGATAAAGTAAACAAACACTCACGCAAGCAAGGTAGCATTTCCATGTAACACTGTTTTGTTTTGCTCTCCTAAGGGAGACTCTAACTTACATTATGGCAAATATATCTGGAAAATATTTTTCTCAAACATTACTTCTTGTCAAGCTACAGAAGTGCAAATACCATCAGAAACCAAAACACAAATAATGTTCTTGCTCTTGTTGCACTCATACAAATAGATTATTTTCGTATTTGTCAATCAATCAGCAATGTTCCCTTGGTTTCAAAGCAGAGAGCAAGTTCTGGGAGCAATGACTGAAAACAAGGGCTTGGTCTTGTGCCTGCTGAAGTCAACACAGGAGCACTGGGTCCTGTCTCCCTGAACATCAGGGGCGAGTGGTGAACACACTATTAGAAAAATCGCTGAAGGAGACTGAAGAATATGAAAGTAAGTCCATCTGACAACACTGCATAGATTTTTTAATACGTCACCTTTGTCTACACAAGTCCTCATTCAGCTACACAGTGTGTGATGTTAAATTTTTTCCATTAGCATAAACTACTTAAAACATTTCAAAAATATAGAAATACACATTTTCTAAAATGTGTATTTGTGCAAAAAGCTTGCTGGGAGAGGAGGAAAAGAGGAAAGGAGAGGTAAGGAGGAAGATGATGAAATTCTGCCATTCATCTACTAGAGATGACCAATAGGGGCATTCACAAATGCATGGCTGGGTATAAAGAGTAAAGCTTAGTGGACTTTCGTGCAGTGAAGATGTCATCTATGTTAATCAGGCTCTTTCATAAAAGATGTCTCAATAAATAATGAGCTGTTAACATGCGGCTACACAGGGTGAAGTGCTGAGTGAGAAGAGTCTGACTATCTATACCATCAGTGGGAACATGAGTAAAAGCACAAAAATGGAGGATTGCCAACTGTGCAAAAGGAAGGAAAAAAGGGCTGAAAATGCTGAACTGAAGGAAAGTAAAGGTCATTAATTCAAAAAAATTAAAAAAAACTAACCAGATGTTGGGTCGCCAAATATTTTGTAATCTGGTGTAGCTGTAGTAGGCAAAATTTCTAAAAGAATTAAAGGAACAAGTAATCAGTAAAAAGTAACAAAAAGAAAGCAAAAGATCTCAAACCTGAGTAATGAAAAATAAAAACCAAAATATTACAGGTTACAAAAAATAAATTCTTCAATACTTTGCTGTAGACCCCAAATAGTTGTAAACTGGTGAAGGAAGGACAAAACTCTGCCACCCAGGACCAAAAAGCTCAGCTTTGTGAACATTCACAGTAACACCAGGTGATGTGTTCATCATGTTACTGAAAAGCTCATCACAAATTTAACATCCATAGTGAGGTGTGGCCACAGACTACTGTTGAGACATTATAAGTAAGTGAGTGAGCAGCAATGACTATGCCTTACCATGGCAGTCCCCAAGCTGTGCGGTGTTGCCGTATTCGACATCTTGTACATATCCTCTGGCACTGTGGTTGTATGAAACAAACAAAGAGAACCTGCAATTAACAGTATTAGTAGGGAAACAAATGGTGATTTTTTTTTTTTCTGGAAGCAGCAAATGGAAGTATGTACAAGAGCTAGTGTATGGCCCAAAAAATTGTTTTACAAAATGCACAAGTTAAGTTAGTTAGTTATAACCAGGCTTTAAAACTCTCTCTATATATGCTTTATGCCAGGAAATAATAATAGAAAAAAAAAAAAAAAATCCCTTTTTTCAGCAACTTCGTCATGTTGTCCTACACTGGGTGTGCTCTTGGGTTTAGATAGATACAACCACCCAATTACTCTAGTTAAAGTTTGCAGTGGCCTCCTACAAAGGCCTCTTTTTAAGATACAGCTGCTAATGCACTGTGTACTACAGACTTGATTTGATTTGTGCAAAATACCCTTGGTATGCATATATATCAGCCAAGCTTCAGCATGGAGGCAAAATCTTTCTTACTCTCTTCCCACTGTGAATCCTGTGCTTTCATATTTGCAATTGACTGTGCCCTGGCCGTGAGCATGCCTGGGAGGGGATACTGTCTACTGTCCTCTCTGAGCTGCTCAGGTGTGCAGGCAGCCATTTCTTGCCTTCCTGCTTCCAACTGCTCCTCCTATAGGTCTGCTTGTCCTCCCACACACGTGTAAAACTCCCACTGAAAGCAAGTCTTCACCTAGAGTTTGCAGAATTAGGTCAGACTTTAGCATTCTGTTCTTACATATACAGTACACTGAAAAACCATCCCTAAAAAAAAAATGGAGATTTATTAATTGAGTGCAAGGGAACAGGCATAGGATATGAGCCTATGTATGTGGTCTAGAAAGCATATGTAGAGATGCTGGGCTAATCTGACAAACAGTACTTACAGCATGCCTGGTGTCACTCTTCCACATGCCTCGTGGTCTAACCAGCCACAGTATGGGTCCCGTGAAGCAATACATGCCCTTGCAAGAGAAAAACCCCAAAAAAATCATGCATTTTTTACTTCCTTCCCAAGAGATGTTGGTGCCCTTCTTTTAAGGGGGAGTTCAGGAATGGGGCCGTACTTTTTACATGACCCGTGACGCTCACACCGACTCAGAGGAATTCTAATGACACAGCTGGAGAATGCCACGAACATGGCATGGTGGTCTCTGTCCAGCTGAAGGGAAATGACTCTTCTGTCCTCCTCGCTCTCAGCATTACACCTGTTCAGCAAAAATAATGGGAGGCCATTATTTTAGTAACTGTAGTACTTTGTGCAGCACTTACTTACTAACATTGCAAACTTTTTTATGTATTTATTGTCTTTTTAGCTACTGAAAAGAGACTTTTTTACACAGATTAATGTAACTCACTAGTCCTTGCTTAGTGATTTCTAAACAAACCTACGGGTTTTCAAATGCCAGCTTCTGGCTCTTATTTACGGCTAGGTGACAAGTTTGCTGAACTATGTAGGAAAAAAAATACAAATCCATTTTCTTTGTTCTCTCAGTTGGCGTAAGTATTTCAACAGAGCAGAACAGGAGTCCTGTACTGGACGCCTGTAGAGTCTAATTGGAATGCTTCCGTTCCCAAATTCTTTCCGCCAGAATAAACAAGTTTAAAATGATTAGATGTAGTTTATACATAATTGGTCACTCTTGAGAAACCCTCAAGACAAGCTCACATAACTTTTTCTTAAGAGCAGCAGATACTTATATGCAGGAGGAAGTGTATCTATTTGCGGAAGACTGTATCACTGACGTCACTGGAGTGGAACTAGGTTGTTCACTCAACCCATGCAAAATGGCAAGTGACCAAATATTTTCAGGTTATTCAACATGAGGAACACTGTGAAATGACAAACAAGTGGTGATGTTGGTGATAATGAGTTGATTATTACCATATATACCATACAAATTATTACCATAATTTTTTTTTAGCTAGGTACCAAGGACTAGATGAAGAACTTAGGTGTTCTGGTAATACTTACTTTGCATGATTATATGCTTCAATCTCTTCCAGTAATACACTGTCATTCAGAGAAAAAGGCCTGGTCTTTGCCAAGATTTTAAGTACTACTCCTGCTTCAGAGCCAACAAATATGACTGTGTAGTTTTGGTAGGGTCCAGCAGCATGGTCTACAGCAATTGCTGTCAATCTGTATCTGTCGAGACCAAAAGGCGTATCATTAACGGCACGTTTTCTTGTTTTCCTTTTCACACATGTTACTTTTGAACGGTGTCATACCTGACACGTGTTTTGGTAAACCAGGGCTCCTCAATGACTGAGGGAACAGCTGAATCCATCAAAGGGTGAGACTTGATGAAAGAGAGTGTTTCGTCTGGGAAATCAATGGAGGTTTTGTAAGCCTCTGCTAGGCCGTGTTTTGCACAGCAGCCAGGTCTGAAAGGAGAACAACATTGTTTTCCTCTTGGTTTTTTTGTCAACAAGAGAAGGCAGCCTGCTAATGAGCATCCTTATGGCTGAAGTGTAAAGCTCTGCTTTAGTTTTTACCCAACAAGACGCTCAAGAGTGCAGGTGATTTAAAGCAGCTCTTTACAAGGACAGTATTATGGCATCACAAGTAAGAACCTTTTACCTTGGCTTTGGTACTTTGTCTTCAGGTACAGCTGTCCAAACAGAGTCAGGAGTCTTTTGTTCTTTAAATCTCCCTTTGAAGACTTTCTCAATGTCATCCATGCTGTGCTGAACCAGGGATGCTGTAAAATTAGAAAAATAGTTGCAAAAACTCATAGTACAATGGCACCAACCTCAGTGTAAGAGAGAGCCAGAGAACTACCTTTGATGTAAGGTTGCTCATCTCTCACCTGTTAAGCTGTGTGGTGAATACACCAACAACTGTTGGGACTCCATTGATTTCTATTATATCTGTGACAGACTGCAGAACATCAAAGTAGAAGAATGAATCCCCAGGAACTGAGCAGTTGAGGCGAGCTTTCAGAAAGGATGTCCAATGTTTTTCCAGGACCCTTTGGGACCCCCCCATGTCATTTTTGCATATGCGTGCCACACGGGAATACACAGCCTGTGAAGGGGGGGGCAGGGAGGGGAAAAAAAGGCTTGAGAGATGCAAGGAATACAGTGCTTGTTTCTGAGCTGTTAATAAAACACCAAAGGTAATTTTGTTAAGAGGAAACTGCCATTTATCTGCACAGAAAGGATGAAAGCAAACGGCGTTTAGCTTGTAGTGCAGAGGCATCTTAATGTATCACCAAGCAAATGCAAGTCTGCAGCTTGTCCCCACCCTTTCCTTCCTTCAAAATCATATTGTTAGTGAGATTTAAAGACTTTAATTTACCATGTGTAAAGGATTTAATAATTTATTATAGAATATCCTTCCATGGCGAGGCATGAGTATTATACTCAGTACTGGCACAAATAAATTATTCAATATCCAGGGACATTAGAGAAACTTCTTTGAAACTCTTCTTTTGTGTTGTTTTCTTTTGTTTCTTTAATAAGCACAAAAAAACCCTTCAGATTTTCTGTTACTTGCCACAAGTGTTAAGGCAACAGCAACACTAAAGCCACAGCGATACTAAAAGATACTTGTAGCACCTAACAGCAAGCCATAGAGAACAGAAACAACTTCTTGGTTGAAGAATGTGCTGTTCTATTTCTCTTCCCCCTCCCTGCCCCATAAATTATGATGGGAAAATTGTGCGAACTTTGTACTAGTCCCTACTTCACATTGCAAACTGTGCTTGTTACCGTTGCCAATTTACGATGCTCTTATTCTGCTACGACACATGGCGACACCTGACAGCTCGCTGTGACGATACCTACCTTGCCTAAATTATTGTGCTCTACAGCAATTTCTCGGAAGAAGAAATAAACGTAGTTCCCGTATTCTATGGCATGGAGGAAGTGTGGTTCTAAAGAAAAAGGAAGGAGAAGGTTACTTCGAAGAACTGCTCAATCGACGTACGACACTGCCCACACTGTGTGAACTTGGCAGCTTCTCCACACGTCCATACCAGCGAACGTGAGCTCCAGTCTTCCAGATACTTTAGGATGTCCAAGTATGGGTGCACTGGAGCTTAAATGAACTTGAAATCTTTAATGTTGGCTAACGGATTGTAAAAAGGCCTCACAGGAATTGCATTTCAGCTAAGGTATTTTGTTACTGCAGATTCATTCATTGTTGTATTTAATACAAATAAAGCAAAATTTTTTTAAATTGCTTTCTTATTGTAAGCAGACTGTACTGAAAGCCGCATATATGCTGACATTGTAGCATATGTGTGAAGCACGCTGGCTGTGAATTACCTGACTCTCTGTGCCACTGAAATTGCATTTGCCATTTGTATTGGAAAATACTCCCCCAAATTACCTTTTATCCATTTGGAATCATACTTTATTGTTCTTAGGGCAGATCCATCCCCCATGCTGCGATAAATAACAGCATCACTTGCCAGGAAATCTGCTACTGTTGCCGAATACAATTTTCCATCTAAAACGGAAGTTGAAAACGTGGTATTAAGAGGCCTTTAATAATCTACAGAATTCTGACTAGCCTGTATTCTTCCCCATTTCTTTACTGCCACTCTTCCCCAAATTGCTGTAACCTATTTATTAACAGGTCAGCTTCTAATCCTTTGGAGGGCCTTTAAAAAATTTAAAAGCAGGGGCACCATGACACCTTTAGCTTTCCTGTGCTTGCTTTAAAAGCTCTCTGGCTCCTTTGGTGTCATTAATCATTTAGACTCATTACAAGCAAAAGTTCTTACCAGCAAAGAGGGCGACATTGGTTTGTCTGGCATCAAATGGGCACCTTGCCAAACCACTAATTTCCTCCCCATCATACTCTAAGGTATTCAGCTAGAGAAGAAAAATAAAGGGGTGATAGTGTCATTTCTATTTTGTACACTGGCACAAAAGCGTAACATTGTCTTTCCAGAAAACTTAATTCAGCACACTGGTTTCTGTCTGTTTTTATTTCACCTTGAAGCACTCTCCAATCACACGGGATGTATTTGCTAGTTAGTGCAAGCAAAACCAGTAACAGATTAATGACATTTTCAATATTCTTACCCGATAGTATCTGCACATAGGGTTAAATGCATTTGTTCCACAGACAAACACCATCTCATCATTTCTTGGAACAAAGACTTTAATGAAGTTATGGCATTCATCCTGGAAAGAGAATAAGATGTATTAATCACAGACTTCACATATATAATAAATTTTAGTGTTGTTTTTCTATAATGTATGTGCTAAACTTACTTTATGTTTGCCTTTCATAGCACAGTTCTCTCTGTCCTGCTGCCTTGACCTCCATGTTAATTTCTGTTAAATCAAACCAGAAAAGAACATTTGATTTCCTTTCCACAACAAAAATCTTAAAAAAATGAAAACCAAAGAAAATACCTGTCCCTTGCCAGCACCTGTACCTACTCACCTTGCTTGGAGTAACTTCCGATTTTGGTACTTCGTTTAAGTTTACAGTGTAAACTTGGTCCCTGTTTGCAAAGAGTAAAAAGACGCAAGTAAATGCATTAATTCATTGGCCCTACTTCTGATAAGGTAAATGTATTTTTAGAGTGTTTTGTTAGACCAGAAACTTCTCTGAAATGCTTATGGATTTTCTGTGTTTAATACAAATCGGAGAAGGTTGGTCTTGGGCAACATGGGGTGGTTTTGGTTTTTATTCGTGTAGTCCTTAGATAGCACCTAGTGTCCAGCTATCCATCTCTGTCTTTCCATTTGGTTGAAGACTAATCTGGGCCGTAAATATTCAAGTGTGTTATCCTCACTTCCTACATCCCTGATGTGTTACTCCAAGTTTAAAATGATCAGAAGAGGTTTTTATCAGGGCAGTAATATGAAAGAGGAAAAAGAATATTAGATCATTGGTTTTAGCGTAACTACAGTAACTGCAGCCTTCAAATCCAATTTTCATGCACTGGCCATAGATATGGTATATTCCTCTGGGAAGTCCTCCCCCAATTCTTATTTTTATCATATTCTGCAGATTTTTCTAAATGAATTTTACACATAAATGCAAAACTAGAAGAGAAAAGATTTTTAATCTAATGAACCGAGTGAAAGAAAATTACCTGCCAGCGATATAAAGTGTGTCTCGAATTTTCAACATCAGTTGAAAGTCCAGTCTGTGCTGAGATTCATTGCCTGAAGGGCGTCCTCTAAATACTGGATATTGCCTTGAATCTGCAAGTAAAAATGAGCTACACCATCACTCAGGATTATAGAGCTAAAGAATCAATATATGGCATTGATTAGCTGTATATACTAGGTGTAGAAGGGTTTAAACTAAATTCCTTGAGTAATGTCTTGAATATAAATGAGAAAAAGATGGCTAATGTCAGCAAATGTTCTTTTTCCTGAAGTTATTGCTGTATTTCTGATTGCTTTTTTAAGAAAATGATTAAGTGTTCTATTAAAGATACAAAGCCAGTAAACACATTTCAATTTGAAAGGAAACAAGACTTTTTTTTTTTTTTTTACTTCCCAAGGGGGAAAAAAAAAGATTAAAACTTTTTGCCTCATGGTTAGCACCACTTGCAGATTACTTACAGTGGTAGTCAACAACATTAATAGGGTCCTCATCTTCAGGGAAGCTGACAGCTCGGCACTGGGACAGACTCATTAGCATCACGGAGGCACAAAGCAGAGGAAGCCTCATGGCTGTTGAAAGATGAGTACTACCTTTGTGGCAACACTGTTTAACTACCTGGAAAACAGGAACATGCCAGTGAGATTTCAGCAGCACAGGACAACAAACGTGACCTCCTACTGCAGAAGAAGGTTTTTTTCATTTGTATTTCAGCACTGTCAGCAGTGGACTAAACTGGTGCTTATGAAAGGCCCCTGTATGTACATTGATGGAAAACTGCTGCGTGACGCATCCCTACTCAAAGCTGCTCCGAAACATATTGATGCTTGCTAATTTTTAGCTGGATTTACAGGCATTTCCGAAGAAGCTGACGACTGTCAGCCCATTTAATTCATGGGAATCACAAATAGAACATGCAGGCTGCTGACCTGGCAAGAAAAATTGTCAAACTTGGGATTAGAATTTTAATTAAACTGCAATCTCTTTCCATCCCCTCTATCACTGAATGTCATCCAATAAAACCCTTTCCCCATAAAATACCTAAATCTTATCCACAAAAAGTCATGACACACACAATCTGTCTGAACATCCATGCCATGTTTTAAAATTATTGCTTGTTTCCAGGCTCTGCCATCACAATACTAAGCCTATCATGGTCATGGTGAAACACCTTATGTCTAGGACCACACACTTGATGCTTTGCCTTGTGCAGTGTTTTACACGTCTGCAAAGTAAATGTAAAAATGCTGCCTCTGCAGTGAGGCAGTGCTTGTCACATGCTTTGCAAGGGTGGCAAGAGGCTCAAATAGGGGCACAACGCTGAACTATGTTCCCAAGGTGCCACTTTCCCCCTAATTCTATTTGTTACTGTAGAAATCTATCAACTTCATGGTGGGTTTTTGCATGTGTGTGTACTCTATACAGCACATATTGTGATAGCACCATAACATTATACAACAAAGCTTTTAAGAGGGGAAGGGAAACAGAACTTCTCCAATTAAACCGCAGGGATATTTTAGCAAGCAGAATGTAACTGCTCAAGTTGCAATTTGGGTAGGATGCACGAAAACGCATCTCAAAGTGAAATGCAATCCTTAATGACCACAAGTGGTCTGGGCAGGGGTCACATTTCTCATTAGAACCCTGGCAAATGTAGTACTACTCCCTCCTCCAACCTTTTGGAGGCATTCATTCAGCCCCGATTCACAGGTCAGAGCTTTGAGTCACCAGCTCAATGCCTTGCAGTTGCTGAAATCGGTTATTAAACTGTTTGTCTAAACAGAAAAAAAAGAAGCCTTTCCATTTTCATGTTTCAAGAATTGCTGAGAGATGCACATATTGCCAACACGAAGTGCCAGGCCTGATCCAGCAGAGCACCGAAGTATTAATCATTTAATAACTTGAAAAGCAATTAAAAAAACCTTTCCTAACAACACTTAACCTTTCAGTAATGTTTACTGGGGATGAAAATACTGTATTTGTTAATTCATACTATGGCTGGCTGGGGGCAAGGCTTCTTCCTTCCACAAGGCTGCTGAACTCTGTCAGCTCAGGCTGGACTGTGAGGAGACCAACTTAAAGGCTGATAATATTTGGTGATGGGGGTGTTGTCTGAATGCCTGTCCATTACAGACTGACCTGAAAAGAAGCATTTTCCACTGTTAATGCTATTTATGTATCTCAGTCCACCAGTCCAGAACGAATGGGCTGTGCTCTTAGTCAAGATTGATGACTGCAGTGGTTAATAAACACTAATGAATCCTGGCACTTTCCCTCTGCTCTTCCTTGTCCTGACATGGCCTCTTCAGCTGAAGCATCTTGCGTTAAATTACTAATGAGCAAACTTAAAACAAACTGGAATTAATAAAGTTAGTCAAATTAGTTCTTTCTTGTGAAAGCACCATTAGAGTACAGTCCTGCAGCACAGTGGCTCCCAGACAATAACAAATCATTAGTGGTTACACAATCTTTTTTTTGGTCTTTTTTTCAAGAAAAGCAAGTCCCAGATATCCAACCCGCTGCTGTCCCAGTGAAAGGAGAAAAGGGGAGGCGCATAAACTGTACACTGAGACAGCGCACAGTAACATCTGTAAGGTGCTTAAAAAGTCCTCCCTGAAGCCTCGTTTTCTTGGAGAACAAATGAATACAAATTGCCAAAGAGCAAGAAGCTCTCCCAGCCATGTAGGCTTTAGTTGGCATAGAAGATGAGGCTGTTCATGGCTCACACATCATGACTCAAAGAGACCCCGGCCTGGCTGCAAAACGCGCACAGCCTGCAAACTGTGAAAGTTCTGCAAGTATCAAGCACGGGCATCTGTTAGGAAGTTTCTTTTTTTCCTCCCTTTCCTTCCAGTACCCCATCTAGGAAGAATTCACTGGGGCAACGAATATGAAACTTAAATGTAACCTGCCTTACAAAAGCAGATTCTGTTGTCTCTCTCCTGTCAATGGCTGTAGAGAACAAAAGGGCAATTTTCTGTGTATTGGCCACAACAGTTGTGACCTAAAAACAGTCACAAAACCAAAAACGACCAAAATGCCAGGTAAACAAAGAATGTATCAGTTCTCTCAGTTTCAATTTCAGGGGGTATATCATGCTCCCTAAAAACAAGGCAACAGTTTCTAAATGTAAAACCACAGCATGTGTCTCCCTAGAGATTGCATCCAGACAAGAAACAAACTTACATTTATGTCTTCCTCAAAAAAAGCCCAAGCCTCCGAATATAGTTCAGACATGAATTCTGAGAACATAAAAGGTGGGAATAGTTCTGTTCAGCAACCTTTTTAAACTAAACATCACCTGTCACAAGTCTCTATCAAAGAAAATGTCTACATCTACATGAAGCACAGACCTTTGTCAAGACAAGAGAGAAAAGCAGACAGAGCGCTGGACGGGATCAGCAAACCACGGGTAATCGCTTCTTACCAGCCAGGTAAGAAGTACACACTTCTGTATTATTTTGCTTGTTAAAATACTACAAGAAAATCAACAGTAGCTCTGATTTCTAGCTACATACAAAAAGAAAACATACCTGCTTTACGAGGCATTTAAATGCACCTTTTAGCTGGTTGGACACAGGCTTGAGATCAGAACCACAGGCAAGAATACACATGGAAGAACAGCTGTTCCCTGGATAATCAGAAAAACGGGCTCCATCTAGCCCTTGAAACAGGGGTTTATGACAGCCAGGTGTATGCTTCTGGTAGTCACAGATAGGCTGGTGTGAAAGACATAATTCTTGCCACAGTCAAACCTTTTAATGGAGGCCACTACTGGGGACTACAAATAACAATGCTGAGGTATCTGTTTGGACCAGAATAGCCGATTACGAAATGCTGGCAATGTCTACCTTCAAGAAAATGCAGAAAACAATCATACTCTGGGTCTGATTATTTTTCCCCAGCCAAGATTCAGACCATTCTTTGATTAATCTCTCTTATAAATTGCATTCCTAGCATTTCTGCTAGGAAACAATTCATGGCAAGTGCGATGTTTGGAAATTACCATATTGCTATCCATGTTTTGCAGCTGGGGAATTGAGGCACAGATCAAGGCTGAATTTGTGACCAATGCCAACCACCAAAAAAGCCTTTTCAAAGGATCTGAGCTGCTTTGGGTCATACATGGTCACTCCCTGCAGCACAGGCAAATTGACCAGTGTCAGCTGGGCGGAAAAGCCAGCAAGAGATCAGAAATCTTCTGGCCGTTTGGTCTACGCCATAACTAGTTGTGTCTGCAAATACAAAGAGATAGAGGTATAAATGTTAACTGGTGGCACAAATCCACACCAGCAAAGAGGACAGCAGCCTGACTGAAACAGGCCTCAGGGCGAGTGCTTTTCGGTGAAGTGGAAGGCAGGCAGTTGTCCCAGGTAATAAACTGGCTCTTTGTGGCTGGCGCCTCTCAATCTCAGGTACGAATCCCATCCTTCAATTCCTGATTGGGGGAATCCAGAGAAGCAGGATATCATTTCTGTTAAAATATGAGCCCTCCTTCAAACAATCACACACGAAGGGGAACAGGCTGGTGTTTCTTGCCCATTAATCTACTACAGCCTTTGACAACGCACCGGTGACACTCCATCAATCATCTTTCTGTGTGCTGCCACGTAAAAGAGGAGGGGGGAAGGGAAAGGGCATTCAGCCAGCTGGAGAGAAGCAACACATAAAATAGCTTCAAACCAGGCTGATGCAGTATCTTCTATTCACAAAAAAACCCAAAAAACAAAACAATCTTAAAAAGCTCGTCAGCACACTAAATGCTTCTCAAAATGCTAAGCGCAGACAAGGAGTGTGGAATGGCAAATCCAGGCTGAAGTTCAAAATAGGTCAGAACAAAATATATATCCTAAAAGTCAGTTTATTTGTGGAGAGTTTGGCGAGGCAAAGGAGAAAAGGGTTGTAACAACAAAAGCTGAGAAACAGGCACATAACATGAAAAAGCTGAAATGACTACATAGTCTCGCTTCTCCATCGGACACAGGGCAAAATCGGGCTGCTAGGTGAGATCAAGGATCTCCTCTGTGCTTGGAGGTACGTGTTAACCATAATGTTAAGGGGGGACAGGCAGAACTGATTAATAATACGCTGAGCTTAGTCAATTTATGTGATGTGGTTTCCCACAATCGCAAGTGACGGATCAGGAAATCCCTGTTGTCCTCAGTTCCTTCCTGCATGCAAATGGCTCCCTGAGGGCACTGATTAGTGCAAATAAACTAACTAGTGCATTTCTGAGATGGCACCTTCTGAAATTTTGAGCATGAAACCACTCTAATAATAAGATAAAAGTTAAAACAAATCAAAACAAATCCCTTACTGCTGCTTGTTCACAGATACTCAACAAGTTTCTCGGGGCCTACAGCTAAGACTTCAGTTTCTCTTTCTGACAGAGAGCAAAGCAGATCCTGTGCAACACTCAGCAACTTCCACTCATCTCAGCCCTCGAGACAGCCCCCTGGTAAGGGTCACAGTGCATCTTTTGACAGTGGCTTCAGGGCACTGAGCAGGTACCTAAATCAGTGCTTAAAGCTCTTTAACCAGAAGACAAACAACAAAGATCTGTTGGCCGGGCTACAGCAAGTCACAGATTTCACTTGCAACCAAGTAAAAGTTATGTTAGTCTCTGAATGGGAACTTACTTGTGTTTAGCATCCCTCCCCTTTTTTTTGGATGCAAAGGGCTAACTAGTGTAAAAAGGTTAAAAATATTGTTTACTACGGCCTCAGGGATTATCTTTTGATGTACAAATCCAACTGCAGGTTGGAAAACACTAGTTGAAAAGGGCATGGTTCAAATTCTGGGCTTCATGAAGTTAAAAGGCATGCTGGCAGTTAACTCTACTTTAGGGGGCTAAGGATTCACACATGAGTTTACTTACTGATGGTAAATGCTACCAGGTGGGAGAAGTTCTTGAGCCAGCTGCAGAGAGGATAGCTTGCCGGTAAGGTGCTGGTGCAGGAGCTGGAGCTGCACTTCACTGGTGCATAGTACAGAAAGGTAGGTTGTTGCTGAATTTTGGTTTGTCAAGCAGGTCAACCTTTTCAGAAGATAAAACATTTAGAAGAAAATATATGAATGTGGCACAGGCCACCTTCAGTGGTGCCCTAGACCTGCTGTAGAAATGTATGTGTTGGCAACCATGGACACACCAGAATATTCACTCACAATAGCACCTTATCGCTGCTGTGCATGGAATAAAGTAACTCCAGAGCAGAGCCACACACTGTGGGAACCACACCAAATTATGTTTTAGTAGTCAAAACATTAAAATGCAGCATTTTTGTATCATCCAAGCCAAAATATAAGATAAGCATGGCCCAGGGTCTGGTGGCTTGAACACTAGAGAGGGAGCAAACAATTCTTTGTCCTACCTCTATTTTTTTTGGTCTTGGTCCTTTTTTCTATGTCTTGCTGTGTGAAATCGGTATAATGAGTCATTTGCTTACAAGCCAGAAAGTATTCTACATAGAACGCAATATTTGCCTTAACAATCTCTATCAGTATCTAGTATATGAGTAGCAAGGGATTAGATTCCCATTTTAGGTCACATCTATACATAGGTTTTCCAATGATGCAATTGCTTTATAGTGTGGTGAGTCCTCCCAAAGCAAGGGTACAACAGCCAGCATCAATGCAGTGATTTTCAATTTTTTTTTCAAATGGCATTCCAGTATGAATGTGTTTCTTCTAATGAAGGCTGACTTCAGTCAAGTTCCTTAAGGCAATGCCTGACACAGGGGTTTACTGTACATTCAAATCTCAGATTGTCTATTATGTGATAAATCCACATTGTGGAGTTTGGTGACAGATTGTTTCAGCTAATTATCAAATAACAGAGGAAAATATTTGTGGTTATAATAAAAGAAACATACTTAATTCTTGTAGTCCCTTTTAGAAACTTACAGCATGATTTTGTACAAATAAATAGGTAAGAAAAACTGCTTCTGTCCTATAAAAGGTATACTCAAATTTAGACTTGCAGTATGTGGCCATCCTTACTTTCTATAACAACTTTAAAATCTGCAGCTCTGAAGAAAAAAATTAGGCTATTTGGAGCTGTGATATTAATCGAGCATGAAAGTGCAAATAACAGGTCTGTTATTTTAAGATAATACTTGACTTCTTTTAAGGATTCTGCATTAACACCTCTTGATCTATGCCTAAGTAAAAAAAAAAGATAGTTTAATATTAAAGTGATGAAACCTCACCACTGAGTATCACAGCTTTCATCTTAATTGGCTTATGGTATTGCTAGTTACGCTTCAGTTTGCAGGCTTTGAACGTTACAGAAAGCGCACCCCTCTTGCTCTGGAATGAGCTGACAGAACGCTTGCAATATGGATAGGGGGACTTTTAATGATGCAAGCGTTTAGTGGTTGATTAGATGCACTTTGAGGGCTAAATTCTCCTGTGATCAAAAATTTACTTGAACACAAGGTAGTTTCAGCAGGAAAGGAAATAAAATGCTGAGCAAACTGTAAGTGATTGCTTCAATTATGTTTATTTTAAGTTACTTTTTGAGAGCAAATGTTAACTACCTTCCTTTACCAGGGTGATACAGAAGTCCTCCAGCTGAAACCAACCTTTGGTTTCAGCTCACATCTATGGTCAAATCTATTCTGTTTTACAAAGCTCCTGCAGGACATGCTCCCCTTGAAAGTTTGCCAGGGTTGAGCTATTGGTGATAAAGTGCAAAGTACTTTCACTTAATCAGTACTCTGGATTCACCATTTTAGCAGGCCTGCATTTTATTAATTCAAACTACTTGTGCCTAACTGGGATTGCCCTAGGGAATACTAAATTTATTTGTGAAAGTGTCCAAGGACTGGTGCAGAGAATGTCAATACAGCAACGTTCAGGGTTTGTTCTACCCTCTCAGCACTGAACCACCATTCATTCCTGGCCCTGGGCAGCACTGGTAGGAGCTGTAGGAGCAAAAGTTCCTACCCCTGCCCTGACCCCAACCCAAGGAAAGCAGTGCCACCCTGCTGGGGGAACAGCTGTGTCTCATCAGGGTGAACTCCTGACTGCCTCCAGCTCACAGCTGTGTCAGAGGTGTCCGGTGCTTTTCAATAGCTTTTTTTAGTCCGAAATACTTTTGTCCTGAAAACTCGAGCAAACTCTTAAACCATGATGGTGAAGATCTAATTACTTACAGTAGTATAAATAAGCTTGGATGTAGGTTTGGAAACAGCCAAGCTGCCCCCTTGGGCCCAAACAAAAGCCTAAAACCTAGACCAAAGTATTACCTTTTCCTCCTTCTAGGAGAGTTGGTTACAAGTGTGGGTGAGCACCCTAAGTGAAGCAAGTATTCTTCCTGCAAGCCTACAGTACACAATTTACATAGCAAAACTGCCACTCATTTCAGCATGATTAGGCATCATCTGATAAGGCAGCTCTGGGACAGGTATAAACCAGTATTTGTAGGTGAGGACATAATGAAGGTCTCCAGCACAACTTGCACAAGTCCAGCTGACGCCACAGCCACAGCAAATTGCTGGCAGCACCCCTGGGTCTCCCGTCTGCGAGCCCTGGTGTCTCCCAGCCTTCACCTTGAGCAGTGCTCCAGCCCTGATCCCCAAGATAAGCGCTGCTCATTTCAGACCTGGCTGGAGCCCAGGAGGTCAGGGTTTGCCTACAGGATGAAGTGAATGAGATGTTTTGAAATGGAAGGGAGGTCTGGGGGAAAGAACACGCCCCAACAAGCAGGACAGCTGAAATAAAAAAGCATTTGTGCTGTGGAGAGGGCACATCTGCTGTTCAACAGGCTGTGCCCCAGAAAATGTTGCTGCCAACCTCACTGCAGAAAGCATCACTTCTTCCCACCCACTGCTCTCCTCTGCTATAAACATCCCTCCAGCATCTAAGTGCTGTGTCTTGCTGGAGCATGAGGCTTGCTGGCTTGAGTTGCTGCTGCTGGGGAAAAGGACTGCTGTATGCCACTGCTCTCACTTCAAAGAGAAAGTAAATGGCTGCTGGAAAACATAAGGGGAGAGACAGGAGAAGACTATCAACTGGCAAGAAACACATCAGAGCATCTCAAGCACTGCGCTGGTATTATCAGCATGCCATTCTCAAGGCTGGAACGGTCAGTCAGCCAGCCCTGCCCCCAGGAATACTGCCTATAGAGGCTGGGGAACAATGTTTTTGTAACTAGTCTTGGTTTTTCTGCATGGACAAATCTGGTATCTGGCCACCCAGTTACCTATTTGTATATGCAAAGCATGTGCTCTGCCACTTGCCTGGGCACAATCAATTACATGTACAAAACGCAGGCATGAAAACCTGGAGGAAGCCTAAGCTCAAAGTTAACGATTACTATTATCTTGTTAAGCATTAAAGATTAACTATGCCAGTGAAAGGATGTGTTATGAAATGTGTTTCCCAGGCTGGAAAGCAAATAGAGGGAGGGTTTTGTGTTTTTTCATCTCAAAGGCTACTCAGAATTTGGAATAGTTGTTTAAACGGGTGCTTTTATTTACCATAATATCAAAATGTAGTCACTTGCCATGTGACTGCTCATATTTTCATTTGAGATGTCATGCAGAAACACATGAAAATCTGGTGAAGGCAAACCAATTTTAGAACACGTTCTGAGCAATTGTTTTGCAGCACTGCCCTACAGTATGAAGTCTCTTACATTTCTTAAATTGCCTAATCAAATGCAGACTCTGTTCCAGTCACGCTAAATTTTCACATAATGGCAGGAAAACACTTCTTTCTAGCCTAGCACTGAACAGTTGGATCACATTATTACATTTACTGCTTTTGTAGTCTCTGTGTTATTTGTAAGTGTGTGTATATACATATTCACAGGGGAGAGGGGGGAGCATTGGTGCTCGTGCTGTGAGACCCTGGGGACAGTCGGAGGGGCAGAGGTATGTCGAGAGGTGTCTCTGCTGAGGGTCTTCTGGGAGTACCTGCCTTATCAAGAATGCAGAGGGGCACTGGTAAGAAATTTATTTTTATTTATTTAAAATTCAGATATATTACTGCAGGATTTGATCCAGCTGATTCCTTGCCCTGCAGTCTGCTCAAGTTATTAAACTGATATAAATGCAGTTTGGTAAATTATACTCATATTGTTGCCAGTTTGGGGTTGGAGGCAGGACTGGTGCTATGTGTAGCCACGGCTGTCCTACTCTGGGTCCCAAGCTTGGGCATGGCCCTGTACTGCATCACATCAACTTGGGGAATTCTCTGCATCACAGAACGGCCCACTTCCCATGGGCCAAACGCAACCCGCACAGCCCACACTCAGCAGTCTTTTGGGCAGGACACAGCTGTGCTGGGCACCAGCTCTCCCTCTCCTCTGTGTCTTACTTGGGCTACATCGCTTCATGATAACATTCACGCTGTAAGGCAGGAAAATATCTGCATCGTGCTACTGTGGCATTTTGACCAGTGAGCCACTGAGAAGCCACAGATCAGGCCTTTAAAAATTAAAAAAAAAAATCAAATCAGTAACAAATGGACTGCAGGTGTTTGAATCAAGGTCACAGGGAAATCTGTGGCAAATCAGGGAATAAGACCTAGGGCTTTAAAGCTTTACATTATAGCCTGTCCCATTCTCTCCACCACACCGGCCTCCCAAGATCCCCAATACAAGTGCAATGTTTCCCTAAATCCTTGTGTTATCAGTAGTAATATTGGACCAGTGTAAGAATGTGTCTAAATAATCATATCTGACCCCCACACTATATATGTCTGCAGGTCTATTATTCTTCTACAGCTGCACCAAATACATTTAGGTTTGTGTTGGCGTAGTTTGCCACGTAAGACCACTGTTCAATCACAAGCGGTGCTTGTTATGTCTTTGGCAAGGATGAAAACCTGATGCTTTAGGTGGAGGAAAAGCCATAATCCACTCTCACAGTAAAACCTGTATAGTGGTACACAAGACAGAAAAAATTAAATCCATTCTCTTGCAGGGAATTGGATTAATCCCCAAAGCATAGGATTTGATTATTTTTTGTCTGAGGTTATCATTAAGGAAAAAAAAATAATATAATGCTAAAAATATCCACACAGCACTTACTTTATGAAGAAAACATGATTTACTGAGCAAAAACAAATTACTGGCTTTTCAGTGTTAATCTTTGATAAACACATGCTGGGTTAAAGAAACTGTCACAGAGAGCAGAAGTTTGCAAATTGAAAGAAACCATTCAACTCTGCAAGATGATTCCCCCCCGCCCTTATACTACTCCTTTTCATGAGACACCTGGGGACATTGTTCACACACTGTTGACAGCTTTCACACCACTGCTTTTCCTCTGTTATCCTTACCCTTCACTTTGGCACTCGTCTCCAGGTGGCAATACACAAGAGCTGTATTTGCAAGGGGTGCCAATGCTGGCTCTTGGACAACGGTCGGAAAGTCAGAGGGCCCTCTCCTGCCTTGCAGCTCAGTTGGTTCAAGTTGCTTCCACAGGGCACTGAGCCTCCCTGACCCACCAGGCAGTACTGCTCGGGGAACGTGCAGACTGCTTACAGCCCTTTCTTGTTTTTAACTACCATTACAATAACAGGTAGAGTTGCAGCTCCCTCACTAACACTGGACTACATTCAAACACCATCTAAAATTTGAATACTGTAGCCTTAACTGTACACTGAGACTTCTGTAAGTTAAACACATGTTTTCCTTCACTGTAGTCTCCTGCAACCGGATGGTTACACAGCCCGATATGACACACAAGTGTTCACACAACATGGGAAGGGTGTACCCAAGTGGAGGGATATATAAACAAGGGTATGAAATACAAGCGTGAGAATTTTCTTCTGACCTCAAAGTGCATCTGTCATGACAGACATACACAGAAATGGCAGCAACACTTTCTGTCAGTGCTGTAGCTGCTGCAGTCACTGTTCACCATCAGTGCCTATAAACACGCCTGGGAAGCACAGCACCAGCACTTCAGGGAAACATCTTTTGTTTCATGCCACAATAAAGCTCTGAGGAAGGTCCTACCCAATGGAAGTGTGAGCTGGTACCTTACTGCTGCTCAGGAAAGCAGAGACCCAGCTGTCATAACCATTTGGCATAAGAGAGATGAACTATGTTGCTCATCTTAAGAAAAGCCTATTATTGCAGTAATAGCTGAGCTGAGTGACCAGCTGATCACCTCTCATCTCTTCTAAGGTTTCACTCCCACCTCCGGTGGGCAGCCAGTCTGTGATGCTGGTCCCCGCTGCTCACTCGTTACCCTTCCAGTCAAGCACCTCTGTGTTTGCTTCCCCGCTGTCCCTCATGCACTTGAAGAACTCCCCAGCATGCATCTTCCAATTAACTCCTCATTCTCATCCCAAGCCCTCTTCAAAGCTCTCCTTTGCCTCTGATGCCTACAAGCGTGTGTGCCCCTTTTCCCCAACACACGCAGCTCAGCTATGTTTAGGTGGCTTGTGTGCTAACACGGCTGTGGATTATGCAGGCCAACACAGCTCTCCTGCTTCTAGAGGCCACTGCCTGACTGCATCCATCTGCCACCTCTTCTCTTAAACCATCCACTGTGGGGAACAGGATCCATCCTTTTTATTCTGTTTATCCAGTGCCTATCAAATTAGAAACCTGGGCTGCAATTTGGCTCTTGGATGCAATGGTTAAAAAAAAAAAAAACAACAGCAACAACAAACCTTTCTGCAAGAAGAATATCTGTGTGCAAATACGACCTCTGTAATGTTACCAAGGTCAGGCAGACCAAGGCCAATCTGCTGTGTGAGAATATAAATCAAAGCTGTCCAGGGACTGATTTCATTTACAAGGTTTGTAACCATTCTGGACAGAACAAATGTCACTTGCTTGCTTGAGCTCCTTCCTCCTCCTCTTCCACCACCACTTCTTTGCTCCTCCACTTCCACCCAGCCCCTCCCTTGCCTGCTAACACCTCTTGACCTCCTCTGCTCTTGAAAGCAAGAGTTCTCTTCCAGCAAGAAAGCTGTGGCTCACACATGACAGACACCCATGCTAGACCGATTTAAATTATGCAAAAATCTCAACAAGTAAAATTAGCGCAGAGCCACAACTACATTCACCTGCTGGTTACCTGCCATTCACAGCACACATCAGAATTAAAACAATAAATCCTATAACAACTCCTTTCCTGTTGCATTCATAGATCTGCAAAACAAACCAAGGAAAGCATCTGTAGCAAGTATTAGAGTCTGGGCACAGATCCTGTGAAATCACATGGTTTCCGTTGTGGAACTAAAAAGGCTTCTACAAGAATGTGTGAAATACACAGCCGAAATTCTCCATTTCTTTCTGTGCTCTTTGGCAATTTGCGTAGCTAAGTTGAAGCGGCAAGTTCTGTTTCTTTAGCTGGCAGCTTTTAAAGCACACCCTGATCTACAAATTGAAAGAGTGCAGGATTCAGCTGGCAAGCTCCCTCTCGAGTAAGTACAGAGTTAATGTAATCCCACTCCAAACAACAGGTTGCTGTCTCCAAACTGGAGCCTTGAAAAGAAAGAGTCCAGCGGTTGCCTCACTCCTTGCAGCCATTTTGTAGCCCCCCTGCAGGTGTGCCCACTAAGCTGCAGCGGGGCTGGGCAGGGGTGCCAAAACTAAAGAAACTTCACGTTCTGGATGTTAACTTTAGTTACCATAGCCAGACAATGCTGCCAGTGGTGTGGAAGAAAAAATTGCTGTAGCCAGCTGTGCTGTTCACAGTCGAATGGTTTCTGTGTAGCTCCAAATGGTTATGGAGCCAGTAGCCTGTTGTGGCCAAGGACAGGATGATGGATGATCTACACACACTGTCCAAGCAGGGAGAATGGCAGAAGTTCACTCTGGGGTTGTTAAAATGCTAATCTGGGTTAGTTAACAAAAGCCAAACGGAACAGAAAAGTTAGGGAAATAAACACTACTCATATGTTATATATGTGCACTACAGATTCGATCTGTGGTTAACACAAACATTTTACTTTGGAAGTGGGACAATTCAACAGTCTCCCTGCTTGAATAAACTGAATCAACTTCTGATATCAGCTGTACTGTAATTACTGTCAAGCCACAACGAGAGAAAGTGGGCTATGGCAGACAACACACAAAGCTCCAGAAAACAGCATCAGAAAGGCAGTAATACGATTTTCACTGCACACCTCTTCCATGTGACATGGGAACAAATCAGAACCTCCTGTCTTTTGAACTTGAGGCTGGCAGCTATTCACAGAATAACTTAATAAAATGGCTTAGATGGATTTTAATGGTAACTGCAGTAGCTTATCTGATGCATAAGAAAAGAGATCATCTGTTCTAACAGCAGTTTTGACGAAAGCAACATTTGAACTGTTTTAATTACATACAGAGCTGCTAAGACTGAAAATAACTTGTACTACCCAATGCAAGCAATATGTCTTCCATCTTTTCTTAATTACTCGTGGAGCAAATTATTACTTTATCCAATGGAAAGACATACAATTTTTTTTTAACTGGAACTGTAGGTATGTTTAACACACAAGTATGTAGCCGACCACCATCTCCTCTGTTCAGCAAGCAAAGCAAACATATAGTGTATTCCTGAAAAATATCAGACTGCAACGTAAGTAAGCTTATACGAGCACGTAAACTGTTGATGTAACTGTTTCCTTTGTCTTCCAAAGAAAGACGAGAACCAAAGCAGTCTCTGTCATATCGCTTGTATGACACTTGATGAAAACTGACCGTATTCACATATCATCTCCACTTGACTTCATACTTCAAATTTTTTTTTTCAGAAGGAAGCATAACCAAGCATTTTAACATTTCTATACAGGTTCTGTCCAGCTAACTGGGCTTCACCCAACTTCAAGGGATACTGAATCCTGTACTAAGTGCAATAATGTTTTTAAAAGAATTTAAACCCCATAAAAATCAAGACCTGCAATCTGCATGTGACCGTAATAAGACCAGAAGATGCTATTACAAATGCCTAATTTATGCTTTGAAGTGAGCTTCCATGACGTACTTTTCTTTACCTTCACATATCTCATCAGATATGTGATCTGATCGAAGATCCATTTAGTCAGAATTAATTGCATATAAAATTAAGCATTCTATCTAAATGCGTGCTCTTCATAAGCCTACATCAAAGTTATGGTGGCTCCAAGGGCTAAAGTATCTGCTCTAATATTCGGCTCAGTTCAGCCATACCAAGAGGTAGAAACATTCAGATGGTCCAGCTCAAAGGGCACAAGAAGCTCAGGGGGAAAACCCACAGCCATACAGCTGGTTTGTAGAACTTTGATAGGGCCATCACTGTATTCCTGGCACATACTCCTGCATCACACAAAGCATGTTTAGCAAATGATGTTATCTTTGTTGCATCTCAACCATAAATGAGAAGAGGTAGTGACAGACTTCAGGATATGAGGGAGGAAGGTAGCTGTTCACTGTAACTAAAGGTGTAGATGAAAGCGAGAAGCCAGTTAAATAAAACAATTTAGAGCCTCTGGGTTATACTCTTTTGTCTGTCCTTTTGAAAACAAATCTGAGCTACATAATTCAGAATGCTAATAAATTCCTACTACAAACTTTTTCTTCCTGTTTTTAAAACAACTGAGCTTTATATTGCTTAATATAAAAAGTGTTAAAGTTCATGATTATATAGAAAAGAAATCAGAGCACTCAACTGGCAATTTGTATTTATCTAAGCCAGAGTAAATGTTTATACAATCTCTGCCAACATAACAAAATATGCCTGTCACTTACTACATTAAACATGATTACATACAGCTTAATTTACTGAATAGTGACTTAAGCAGACTTTAGAGGTGCATAGAATTTTATAGTGTGAATAAAGCAGGAAAAACGTCTATTCTCTTTTGCCACAAAAGTGATTGCAAAGCTTTACAATGAGCTTCCTGTTGGACTTGGAAAAAGGCGAGAACCTCAGAAAATTCTCTGTGAAAGTATTTGTATGTGTGAGCAACAGACCAGCAGCAAAAGCCTCTAAGACAGTGGGAAGCTGTTCCTTCACATAATATTTAAGTGAATTAATAAACATTATTAAGAAAAGACTAACAGCTTCAAACACAAAGATATCCTAATAAAGGTGCATGTTTATCCCCAGAGGAAGTAACCAGGGGGAAAAACGCCATATATTTACAGAGCACTGAACAGTATTTTGGAGCAAGCTTGCTGTAATTCCTGTACTTCATGTGTAAAGTGTGTGTGTGTGTGTACATGGATAAGCTACAATACCATCTGTACAGCAACTGCCCCATATGTGAGCGTTATGAACCACCCATTGCTTGCTGCTATGCTCAAAAGTAAATGTATTCTAAACCATACACACAAATAGATACAAATGACTTTACACACCGAGGGCCGAATTTTGCTCAAACTACTCACAGGCTAACGCCTGTGATACATACATAATCTTGAGCAGAGGTAAGAAACAACTTAAAGACTGGCAGAAAATCACTAATTTAAGACTAGCTATATTAATGCTAAAAAGTTCGATATCCACTGGAACTACAATATTTTCACTACCTCAACCTAAGGCACACTTTACCAGATTTTTTTCAACTCACAAGATAAAACACAATGATAATCATAAAAAACCCAACACAACGCTTTAACACAGGCATAATACCCACCTAGACATATCTGTGTAACCTTTCATTTCCATACAGCGTTTATAAATAATAAGGAATGCTTTAAACCCCTGTTACTCCCTGAAAGCTGCTGTATCGGTTTCTGCAGTGCTGAAACGCCCCCTCCCCCCTAAAAAAAAAAGTTTCTCCGCTCTGCACCTGAGCGGGGCATTGTTTTCACCAGGAGGCGAGGAGGACGGAGTGGAGCTATCCCTGCCTCTGCACGGGGATAA